>NC_140511.1:53201912-53269412 GCF_964339955.1 Pipistrellus hanaki
AACAGCTGAACCAATATGACTAAATTCTGAATGACTTTTTTCAAAACAGCGCAATACTGGAATTCCTTTGTTTTCTCATCAGTCAGCTATTGTCATTGCTCCCATATGCTACTGTCCATTTCTTAGTAAATAAAAAGTTTAATAAATGCAGCAATTGTGCTCTTAGGATTCACTAAGGGACTAGGCTACAAAGGAAGTGTAGCTCATGAATTGTTGTGGTTTTGGGTTGTGTTGTGGTTTTTTTGTGTTTTTTTTTAACTGAAAGTATGAGAACTTCCTTCTTCAAATATAAACAACTCTCATTTAAAATGTCATTAAAATCTTCTGTGTATAAACAAGGATGCCAAGAAACTCCTTAAATGAGTATCAAACTCTCCTGTCTATTCCAGGCACACTCACCTCTCCTTGAGCTTCCCCCCTTCTTCCTTGCTGCAAAAGGAAGTCAATTCCTGGATCAACTGAGGTCCATTCATATTGCAGATCCCAAAAGAGCAAGAACAATCCACGGGATTCTGCCATCCAGGCGCCTAACCTCACAGCTGGGGCTGGAGCCCATTGTGCTTTATTAGCCCATCGTTTTAGGATCCGGAAATGAAGGTATCCTGAAACATCTCCTCTTCAGTATAAGACAGGCTGCCTTTTATATTACTGTTCTCTACGGATGTTCATTAGTCAATGCTATATCTCCATAATTTACACATAAAATGGTAATTTCTGGCTTTTTGGAAACAAGGAATTCTTTGGTCCTCGGGGAAGCACACAAAAATTATTTGTTTCAATATTGCCTCCCTGCATTACAGAATTGGCTATTTTTTCCAGAAGCTCCATCAGAATAAGGAGATATGAAAGGAAAAATTAAGAAAAATAGACCCTATTTAAGAAGGCATTCTCCTAAAGAATTTTATGTTATCTTATTTCATCTTCCTCCTAAAGGTTGCATTGTTATTTTCATTTTGGAGATAAAACCTAAGCTTTTGAGAGGTAAAGAAATGTGACCAAGTCAGAGCATTTGATTGGATTTGGATTGATGATTTCTAATTCTTAATTCAAGGGCATCTGGAGTCTGAGGAAGAGGTGAGTTCCCTCACTTCAGACATGCAATACATAGCACAGAGTTTCTGAAAGTTAGGCGCAATGCTCTCGGGAACCTAGAATTTTAATGTCGCATAAGGCTTAGAAATTTATAACTTCCCTCATAAGTCTTTGTTAACAAAATAAGTTTAAAAGCTTGTCTGGGCAATCAATCAGACAACCAAAGAGGTGAGTAAACTGAACTTTGACATCTTAGGGGATGTAAAACCCAATCTTGACATAAAGTGATATGCCTGGAGTTACTCAGGAAATTCGCACCCAGCCTGGCAGTCAAGGTCCTTTCTTATGACTATCCTCCAAGCCCTCATGCTCCATGAAGCATGTGGCCTCCTGGTTCTGAGACCAAATACAAAGATCATGCAGACCACGGCATTCCCAAATATTCCAGATCCAATATTGACCATGCCTACGAAAGGCTGAGAAATATTTGCACACATTAAGCGTGCTGCTGCTGTGGGATACAGTGTGCCTGTCAGGTACTTGCCAAGAGGAAGTTACCAGGAGAAACCTAGGAAGTGTGCCTACCTAGCAAGGTCTGAGGAACACAACTAAGGCTTAGGACAGTGGTCTGTACAAGCTATATACTTTGCCCACTTCTAGGTTGTATTTACAACTTGCCTCATGTAAATATGAGAATCCCTGACTTAACCCAATATGCTTCATTGTACAATAATTATAATTGCTGAAGTTTATATAGCAATTCCTTTGTGCTAGAAAGAACTTTATATAAATACAGGGTTGGGTGAAAGAAGGTATACAGTTGTTTGTATGAAAAATAATACAATAATTGATGAATAATAACTTAAGAATAAACTGTTTCATGTACTCAACAATTGTAAGCCTACATTTGCCCAGTGTGTGTATGTTTATGTGTGTGTGTATGTGTACACACTAATTTATCCCTCACAACAATCCTGTGCAGTAGGTCATATTGTTACCCCCATTTTTAAAGATGAAGCTGAAGCATAAAAAGGTCAAGCAATTTGCCCAAGTCCTAAAGCTATTAAGTCATATTTTTTAGATGCAAAACAAGTAGTTTGGCCACAGATTCTGTCCTCTTACCCACTCTGATAAATTGAGGATGGGACTCCTAACTGATCCACATTCTCCAAACTAGTTTACCCAGCAGGCTGTAACTGAAATCTCCTCATAATATATCTTGTTTTGTTTTGTTTTGTTTTGTTTTGTTTTGAAATACAATGTTTCCCAAAGTCCTTACTAAAATGAAAGTGTTCACCTAGAAAAGTGTCTATAATACCCTTTGCTCTTTAACAGAGCTCAGGCCACTGGCACAAAGCCCTGTTGCCCTTCCAGTCTAAGTCACAAATACCTACCATTGTTTATTTACTTATTTTATTTTCTCTTTTTCATCACCATTTATCCTCTCTATGTAGTCATTTTTTACTACTAATTTCATCTCTCACTTTCATGCTTATTCTCTTTTTCTCCCTCTGATTTTATTTCCTTCAAATTCTAAACTCCTGGTGCCAGAACCCCTTATCTGGATTCCTGTGTTTACTACTATACGGACCTAGACTCTCAAATATTGGAATTGCTTCTTTCCCCCATAGACTGATTTGGTTGGTCTTTTGGGTCTTAACTGCTCTTTTCAGCTCCTCTATGAAGCCCCCAGTCGAGGTCTGGCAGCATGAAATGAATCCCTTTCACTGATTACGTGATTAGCAATCTAAATAATCTGTAGATCAGCAATCCACAGGCCACCTTTTTTCCTGAATTGTTTATTGGTATCTGGACATCCCCGTGGACCTGGCTGTTGCCAATGCTAAGACTTTGTTGGGAAGGTGTGCTAAATATTTTAAGTTAAAATAAAACTGAAAATAAATAAATAAATAAAACAAAACTGAAAAACAACAAAGGGAGATTATTTATTTGTGTTTTTACATAATCATAGATAGTTCACAGTTCCTCAAATTACAGTACTGAATATCAGACCAGATAACAGGGCAGTAATACAGATTGCAGCCATCACAAACTCAGATTATGAGCCTATAGAGAGGAAATGGATATTTCATATTTATTCTAAAAATACTTTTTCTTTTATTGTTCTTTCATGGCTGAATAATGCAGAATAAATAATATATTCTTTCCACTTTCTGTTTTTACTTTTACTATGATCTCTGGTACAATAGGTGGTATTATCATTCTATCTAATAAAGAGGGAATATGCTAATTGACCCTCATGCTGTCACAAAGATGTTGGTGCCCATAACCAATAAGGAGGAAATATGCTAACTAAATGCCCCATCCTCAAAGATGGCAGAGCCCATAGAAAATAAGGAGAGAACATGCTAATTTGTCCGTCTTGCTCTCAAAGATAGTGGCAACCACAGCCACAAGATGGCGGTGCCAACTCCCCTCAGCCAGCTGCCCAAGGCTGGCCCAAGGCACAGGCAAGCTTCAGATGGTGGGTGTCCAGTTGCCCAGGACCACCCAAGGCTCAGGTAACCAGGGCCAACTGAGGCTAGCACTGCCAGCAGTGGCAGCAGCAGAGGTGTGATGGGTGTCACCTTCCCCTGATTGCCGGGTCTTCTCTTGCCCCTGAGGGCTCCCGGACTGTGAGAGGGGGCAGGCCGGGCTGAGGGACCGCCCTCCAGTGCATGAATTTTCATGTTCCAGGCCTCTAGTCATACAATAAAAACATATTATGTTCAGAAAGCTTTTAAGAAGGTTGTTTAATGTTTCTCACATAAAATTCACAAATTTCAGGGCACAAATATTAAGAAATACCAAAGGGAAAAAAAGACAATTAAACCATGAGTTCAGAAATGATCAAGAATCTCCCATCACACAATGATTTTGATCTTGTTAAAGTACAACATAAACAAAATATCCTAAAAACAGTTCTATGCTTTTTCTTTTAAAAGTGAAATTAAAAGCCAATCGTGTTTGTTAAGTCTATAAACAAAAATTAGTTTATTCACGAATAGAATGCCCCATTCTCATTCTGGGCCATTCTCTTACAAATGCATAGAAAAAGCATGATTCAAGATTTTAAAACAGGATTACTTCAAACAATAATTGTTAGGTTACAAATAAAATTTTTAAAGAAGTTTATAAACTTTATAACTTTAAAATATTCATGGTTTTATAATTGTTAGATGAATAAATTAAGGATTTTTAATTAAATATTTTAACTTGAGGGCAAAAGCTGCATATGTGATTCAGATGGAAGATGGGGATAATACAGTAGTAATATTTGAGATTCATAGGGAATAGAATTCCACCCACGATCAATGTGTTAGCACTGAGAAATAACCTCAGTGCTACAGGACACTACATTTTGAAGAGGCAAATGTCTGAAAAGGCAACTAGAAGATGACTACAATAGTTGTACTTAAGGATGATAACAAAAAAAGACCTTTGCTTGTAAAAGATTATAACAACAGTGGCCTTGGAAGAATTGCAAAGGCAGCAAGCTCTGCCAACAATAGATATCAAGCACATCCTCCCTGCTGGACTCTCTTGACACCCCACCCAAGTTTAAAGACTAGGTGTGAATTAGATAAGAATCTTAGTGCTGCTTATAAATCTATAGAGAAGACTGGTGGAGAGAAAGAGCAAATGATGGGCCACCATGGGTACTTCTTACCTGACTATTAACTTTTTAAGGGCAGGGTCTATGTCACAAATCACAGACATAAATAACTACAGTGCCTATCACTTACTTTGTGCTCAGTAAAGTTGAAGTGAACTAATAAACAAATCTAAATCAGTAGTTCCCAGAATAGTTGGAGATAGGGAACCACAGCAATTAACAAACCATATGGAATTGCTCTGGACTTTAGCAGTATTTGAACCATATCTGAGTTGCCTCCAGTTTTGTAATCATTATAACAAACTGAACTTACTGGCCATCTTCACAGCTGTGCAAGCAGTAGAATATCAAATCCAATAAAAAGATAGAGATAAATAATACAATTTGAACAATGAAAGAAATGTAGATTCAGATTCAATAAACATTTTTTTAACATATTTGATGTTACTTTCTATCATTAGTACTTAGTACTTAGCATTTTTATCTGTTTCAACACACTTGGGAAAATGAGGTTGAAAAGGTTAAAAATATGCTTCAGATAACAGCTTAGAATAATGATTCTAAGACAGATATATGATTATCAAGCCCAGACTCTTTCCAGTAAACCACAAATGTTTGGGGATGGGGGGGAGGGATGGATAGGAATTACAACTACTTTATGACAATGACTTTATACATAGTCTTTATGAAGTCTTCTGTATTTTTTAAAAGTTAAATACCTTGTTTGTAGATATAGTGGTAGTAAAAGGCATACTAATGTACATTTAGAACAATTTTAATTCAATATTATTTAAGATCTTGTAAAAACTAACCCAGCCAGAGTGGCTCGGTGATTGAGCATCAACCTGAAGGTCATGGTTCAATTCCTGGTCAGGGTAAATGTCTGGGTTTCAGACTCAATACCCAGTGTGGGGCATGCAGGAGGCAGCTGATCAATGATTCTCCCTTCCTCTCCCTTTCTCTCTGAAATCAATAAAATATATATATTTATATATATACTAGATGCCCAGTGGACAAAATTCATGCATGGGTGGTGGGTCCCTCAGTCCAACCTGCACCCTCTCCAACCTGGGACCCCTCAGGAAAGCTCTCTCCAATTGAGAGCAGTGACAGCTTAGGCCCACTCCCCATGGTTCTCTACTCTCTGCAGGGCCTGGCTACTCTGCATCCACTGCCCAGAGGCCCTTGGCAGCTGAGGAGGGGTGCTTGCCTCATCGCCGCCAAAGTAAGCATTCTGCCAGGTCTCTCACTGTCCGCTCTCAGCAGCCACTCCCCCAGGACTGGGGATTCCAGCAGAGCTGAGGGGACCGGGCTCTGCCATTTTGTGATTATGGGTGGCCACCATCTTTGTGAAGCAGTGACAGTTAATTTGCATATTACCCTTTTCTTAGATAGGATTAAAAAGAGTAAGTGAAGTCTAATGGCTAAGAGGATTAAATACATATAAACAAATTAGAAATTCTCCAATTAGACAATGTTATACCTAGAAATTCAGTCTTGAATTGTATGAAAAAAATTTCAAATAGTTCTATGAACCTGTACTATAATTTAGAAGGCAGAATCAACTAAAGGACCATATAAATTATATAGAATAAGCAATTATTCAGGAAACACTTCAAAGGAATTTGTTATTGTATCAACCCTTTCTAACATTACCCTCTTCTAATAAAATTGAATTATATGCCAAGACACTATAATCAGAGAACAGGTTCTAATGCTTAATTGCCCAAAGTAATAACTGCCAAAGGAATTACAGTTGATTGGCCAACTCATTATGCCACTAAAGCTTTTTAAGGAGGATGTTCTATACTTTAGTTCCCAAAATTAATTCTTTGATTGAATTTCAAAAGTTTAAGAAAATGACCTTGATGGATTTCCTATAGACTAATCTAGAGCAATTCTCTCAATATTTTTAAATTTATGCTTTCTACCTAGCTCTGTCACTTTATATTTTGTACAACTCCACTAGCCAAAATTTCATTTGATTCACTTTCTAGATTTTGTTTAAGAAAATAATAAGTGTATTGAATAAGCTTTTACAAGCTACAAGTATTATACCATTTGAGATTTCTGCTCTACCACCTATCAAACACAATTTTAATTAAGTTAAACAGTACTTGCAGCTTGTTTCTATTACATCTACTAATGTAAAACAAAATTGAAAAATTTTGAACTACTCATTGACTTTATAAAAATAATATATTCCTACCATCTTATTGACACATCTATAGCATATCCCTAATCTCTTTCAAAACTGTTGATGGGGCTCCTTTCTATCTAAATATTGAATGTGTTATAATTCTAGCAGTACTCAACTATCATGCACCAATGACATTTTTTTTTATATCGCATGACAAAGACAATTTACCTGATCACCTTTCTGGCAACAATTACAGATAAAAACTCCTGGTTTTCTTGATATGTTGTCTTTTAATTTGTTTACTATTAGCTATTCCCACAGCACCTACATAGTAGATCTTCAATAAATACTTATTGAAAGAATTATATTATGCAAATTCATTCATATAATTTATCATACAAATTAGAATTAAGAAATTCACTTATTAAGTGAAAGGAGGCACTGCTGATTAGCACATCAAGAACATAGGTGTAAACTAGGACAATCTCAGGTGAACCAGAACATGTAAGTACCCTAGTCATAACTCATTCTCATTTAATGTCAGTTTCTGACCAATAAAATTATATAAAAAGAACCCTATAGTTGATAAATTTCATAAAAATTCTATGAGATAAATTTTAAATTATTAGTAAGCCTGAAATATTAGTAACACAATTCTACAGAATAATTAGGCTTAATTTATCACTACTGAAAACATGTAGAAACTTATAATATATAAATATAAACTGAAATAAATATATATTACATATATTCTACATACATATTTTTATACAGACCTATTATTAAAAAAAAAGCACCTAATAGACCTATTATTTAGACTAAACCTAATAATGTAATCATGTAATCTTGATTTCATGAATCTTGTACAAATGCTCCTATCCTCCAAGTATTCCAAAGAGAAAATGTTAACTTAACATTTATAAAATAGTCCAGTGTTTCCCAACCTTCTCTCATGATGAGAATCACCTGGTGGAGTTGTTAAAACACAGATTCCTGAATCCCAACTAAGAAGTGCTAAATTAGAATTTTTGGGAACATATAGGTAAAATTGTATACTTAACTAGTGCTCTAACACAGATGTTATATACAGAGCACTAAGTTAGGTATGCAATTTTACCTATATGTTCTCAAAAATCCTAGTTTAGTACTTCTTAGTTGGGATTCAGGAATCTGTGTTTTAACAACTCCACCAGGTGATTCTCATCATGAGAGAAGGTTGGGAAACACTGAAATAGTCAATCCATTTTCCATGAACTGTAATTCTCAATTAATGGGATATTAAGGCCATGCTAATTTTTCCCATTTTAGAAAAGAAAAACTTATAATTTTACTCAGTAATTAACTAAATAACACAAAAATGCTTATGTAAAAACAATTAGAACATTAAAATATCTAAATCTTACATTATATCAGTATGAATTTTAATCTTGATATTAAGTACATATTTATCTTTCATATGATGAAAATATAAGCACATAAATCAATGAAAAACTTATATATGCTTCTGAAGACTAAGGCCTTGGGTTATATACATAATGAAGCAATAATGAAAATTATTGTTAAGGAATATTAATGGAAAGCTCTGTCAAGCACAAGAACGGTAAAATAAAAACTTGCTCACTTTATTTTAAGTAGAAAATCCAGCCAAATATTTGGAAATCTAGACAAGACTTACATTCAACAAAAGCTATAGAGTCAATGGCCTTAGAATACACTCCATTATTTCCCCCAGTTCTACAAAAAACAGTATTAGAAAATCTACATGCCTAAAATTATTCCAGAGAGTTTATAGTCAAGTATCTAGGAAATGACCAGCAACATTATTTACCCAATTTCTTACTAAATATGGAAAAATAAATAATTCCAAAATTCTATTAAAATAAAACTACAGATGCCTCTAAAACTAAGCTACATTTTAGTCTTAAATTATATTTTCAAGCTTATTCATAGGTAGTTCTAACCAAATATTACCAAGGGTAGCTTTAAATATTAGGAATTAATAGGTTCTAATATAAAATGTAAGTCCTATCCTAATCTAGTAAATACATGTATTAATAATGCATAGTTCATTACTAAAGACTATCTACAATTAAAAAATTGAAGAATATAGACTCAGTGAAAATAAAAAGGCACTGTGAAAGCGAGTAAATACTAAACTACAAGAAAACCTATTAAATGTGATTTGGAAAAAGGGGCTCTGCCATTCCTAGAGCTTTCCAGGCACTGCTTTACAGAGATACCTGAGTTATGTTGTAACATTATTAGTTAATAGTAGTAAAACTACATCAAAGGAAATAGAAATAGGTTTTGTGTGTTTTTTTCTTTTTAAGGAAAAAAGTCTAAAATACTAAAGTGAGAATCAATTAAGAATTTTCAGGACTGCACAGATCCAAAATCATTAAGTCACTATAATCCAGTATAGTTAAAGAGATAATTGGTGTGAATTTAGAAGCAAATTCAGTTGAACTATAAATGTTAATATTTGTATAAAAATTTGTTTTCCAACACCATTCTATAAGCAAAGCATGAGTTAGCCAATTCAGAACAGAAGAAAAAGAAGGAGCAAATGCCACTCAAGCGTGTATCAGTCTTCTTTGAGGCAAGGAGATGAGGGAAACAATTTTCCCAAGAAGACTCACAAGTTAGAGTTTTGGGCCAATGTATTCTAGGCAATAAAACAGACTTTAGATTCAGGCAAAATGCTTCCAAGCTTTAATTATCATTGCAACAAAACAAAGACCAGTGAGTTCCTGGATTATCAGACATATTCTATTCAAAGGTAAACACTTAAATCCAGTCATGAGCTAAATATAAACATCTGAAGTAGCTGCTGTTTGGAATTATCTGTGCAACTTAGAGTACTGGCAATCAAGAGTTGCCTGCATACACTCCTTTGTTCCTTCCATTTGTCCACATGGACTGAATAATGAAGAGCAGCTTAGCCCTCTTGGAAAAAGCCAAGAAGAATTTCATCTGGCAACTTAAGAAATACAAGGCAGAGATCATCAGCAAGGGTGAGGTGATATTGATATTACTATCATTCGTTTCATTATCATTACAAAATAAAACCACAGTAGAAATTCTACCAGGTTAGTAATTTAACCAAGATAAAAATAATAAAGAAAGTTAATATCCAATAATAGGCTACTCATTTTAGCTTTCTTTATGAGTTAGTAAAATGATAAAAATGGCCTTATTTATTATGCCAAAATTTGTTTATAAAGTTATTAAATATTTAGTTTGTGTAAGTTGAGTAGACATCAGTGATAAAATTGTCCAGCTAATCTGCACATGAAAATAAATCAGATATAATAATCAAAACAGCCCAAAAAGTACTAGAAAGTGTTTTCATATACATTAGGTTTTTTGAGCCTTAAAACCATCTTTTAAGTAAGGCAGATGTTATTAAACACCATCACCAGTTCACAAAAGAAGTAAAAAACAGAGAGGACACAAGACAAACCTAAAATACACAGCCAGAATTTAAACATTTAAACCATAACTTCAATCCTATTTTCTTTTCCACTTAAAAACAGCCTATTCTTCTAGACTGATATTGTGAGAATAAATTTTCTTATCTTGAAGTTTCACAGTTCTTATTAACAAACTAACAATGTGCTTATTTGCCCCGACCTGAAGTCCCAGATTGACCCCAAAGACAAAACTTAAAGGAGAGGGTGTGTATGTGTGTGTGTGTGTGTGTGTGTGTGTGTGTGAGAGAGAGAGAGAGATATGTCCAGCCCCAAATGTATTTCCCAATTGAAGCATTAAAAACAAAAAAACAAACACAGTTGTTACAAAGTTCAGTGCATATCTGAGCTTTTTGGGGGAGGGGGGGGCGCATTATTTAAAAACTTGGATTTTTCCCAATCAACCCAGCTTATTTGTTCCCTATCACTAGCTCTACCACAATTAATCACGTATAAAAGTGATTTTTTAAAATTTTTCTTATCTATTACAAATAACTTGAAATGTCTTTTTGTTGGTATGCTTATTTTAACATGCATAAACTCAGAAAATCAATATTGCAAAGAATAAAAATAATTTGACTGATTCCAAATTAGGAAGCTGAAAGCTAGAAGCTGAAAGTGATATGTATGATGCCATATAGTTAATTACTTATTGGCAGAGTGTGGACTGGAACCTAGAAATCTTGATTCTCTGTTAAAAACTCCTTCTACTGTAACATGTCTTTAAATCCACTTTAAGTCTTTCAAAAGTTAGTTTATTTGGGTAATCATTTTCCTCAATCCACTTATGAAGGAACATGGATTCTTTACTTATTTTAGCATATTTTCAATTCCTCAAGTCTATTATGTAAGCTAACATGAAATACCAAATGACAGAAGCAACCAATAGGAAAATATTTTAAGAAGCACAACTTGTACAATGATACTAAGACTTTCACTCTGTTTTGTTTTGTTAATCCTCAAACGAGGATATTTTCCCATAGATTTTTATGGAGAGTGAAAGAGGGAAAGACAGAGAGAAACATCCACGTGAGAGGAACACATTGATTGGTTGCCTCCTGCACAAGCCAACCAGGGCCTGGGCTGGGGAGAAGCCTGCAACCAAGGTACATGCCCTTGGCCAGAATGTAACCTGGGACCCTTTAGTCCACAGACCAATGCTCTATCCACTGAGCAAACCAGCTAGGGCTGGTTTCACTCTGGAACTTCAGCATATGAGTTTTCATATGTGCTGGTTTACAAAAATTAATCATAGTTTAAATGATACTTTTGCAGAAATAGCAAGTCAGGATGCTTTATAGTGAAAACCGATACATATGGACTTTGAAAGATTTCAGTGCCTGCCAGTAATCAATTTTAACAAAATATTATGGGCCACACGAATCTTTGCACTTCATTGTATTTAATCATTTCCTTTAAGTAGGAGCAAGAGCTAGAGAAACAACACTAGTTTAAGTTCTTCAGGAAACAAGGTGTCATAACAATAACAAAAAAGTGACAAAGAAAAATTAGTGGCATTTAGGGAGTGTAGGAAAACAGAAATCCCAAAAGTTCTAAAAATGTAACAGACAAAACATTCAAGATGAAGCCAGAAAAATAACAGATGTATAAATATTTAGTAAGGGGTTGTTGTTTGTTAGCATACAGAAGCTACTTAGTGAAAAGTTACTGGTATGTAGACCAGGAGACCTGGATTCTAGATTCAGTTTTGCTACCTGGTACAAGCAGCATCTGCCTCCATTTCCCCAGCTGAAAAATGAAGGTGTTGGACTAGATCATCTCTAAGGACACTGAAGTTCTGGATTAAATACTAGCAATGTTCCTTGAGTGTAGACTCTCAGCAATTTTAACATTTTTATGAAAATCATTCAATCTTATCTATAGTTATAAAAATCATTACTATCTTGGTAGCATGAGAAAAAAATCATCTATGTTACCAAAAACTATGAATAAATATAAACATATTGTGTATATATACATATATTCATTAGGTTAATAATACATATTACTTTACAATTCAGCATTAACTTTTCAGATTTGATTTTTAAAAATCTTTATTCTTGAAAGTATTACAGGGGGAAACAGGAGATATCTGCAATACTATTAACAATAAGAAATATATTTTTAAAATATTGCCTATGTCCTTTCAGATGTGATTTTTTAGTTAATTTTTAAAGTAAACTTAACTAAATTTAAAAAATATTTTTACCCTACAATATATGATATTATGTTAATATTAGTTTGTCCAGCAAACTCACTAATTCACAAAATAAATGTTTATCTCTTTATGTTTACAAAAGAAAAAATTCTACTGGAATAAAAGCAGAATATATAGAGTCAACTTGTATCATTCTGTAAATGAGGAAGTATAATTTTTAATGTTTTTACTGTATTTATCACACACTTACTTGTAAGTTCACTAAGTTTTGTTTGTATTTTAATAATAATCAGATTGAGGAAGCAGTGTGTTGACATGTTTAAGAGCATGGGCTCTGGAGCCAGATGGCCTAGTTTTAAATCTCAGCTCAACCACTTCCTAGGGCTGTAACTTTGATCTAATTTATCTCTTTTATAAAGTTGGAATTGTAACTGGGTGCTATACAGATCAAGTGGGTTATTATAAGTTAATACATGTGAAGTACTTAGGACAGAGCTTTTACATAATAAATACCCAATAAATATCTATCATCATAGTCACATAATGTCTATGTTAAAATCCATTTTAGGATCATCAATGAAGAACAAAAGTTATATGACATAGAAATATTATGATACATTTTATTCCAAATGTTGAATAAAGCCCTAAAATTAAAAACACTTTCTTTGACTATAAAACATCACATTATTCCAACCTCCTGAAAACTGGAAATTCAGGCACTACAGATATCATCATCTCACTCCCTTAGTTAAACTCTTCAATGACTCTCCACTAATAAACTCTATTAGTTCCACTAATGGAACTTCCATCATAAAACCCTAAATGAAGGAAGAGAGCTTCAGAGTTGATGAATCATTCTCATGCCAGGATGGTGGAGCACCCCTAACTACACAGGCACAGAAGTTCCTGCACAAGGGGCCTTCCAGATCTTTCCCTGTGTACTTCTTTATCTGGCTCTTCATTCAGTTCCTTCACAATACATCAGTAATAGTAAGAAATTGTTTTCTTCAGATCCATGAGCCATTAGAGCAGATAATCAAACCTGAAGAGGGGATGTTGGGAACCCCCAATTTTCAGCCAATTTGGACAGAAGCATGAGTAACATGGGGACCAACAACTTGTGAGTGGTGTCTGAAATGAGAGGCTGTCCTGTGGGATTAAGCTTTTAACCTGTGGGGGAGAAGTCTGTGCCAAAACTGGGTAGGTAGTGTCAGAAGTGAGTTAAATTATAAAATACCCACTGGATGTCCACTGAGAACTGGAGAATTGTTTGGTATGTAAAACTCATTTTTGCTGTCAGATGCATTATGAGAAAGTTTTTCTGTAGCAGAGTAAAAGAGGATGAAGTTAAAGAAAAAAGAAGGGGCTTTTGGGGTCATCATAGGGACTTTGGCCTTTACTCAAATTAATATCGGGATCCAATAGAGGATCTTTGAGCAAAGGAGTGATGTTATTTAACTTATATTTTTTAAAGTGTCAGTATAACTTCTGTGTGGCAAACAGACCTCATGGAGATGAGGGATATCAACTAAGAGGCTATTGCAATAATCCAGACAAGAGAGATGGCTGACTTGGATCTAGGTAATGTCAGTGGCACATTTCAACAGGATAATTTGAGGGGAGTTAAATAAATAAACTATTTATGAAGATGTATGACAAGGTTTAAGGAAAACAAGGGATAGTTATAGGATGAAGCTGCTATCGTAACCAGGCCAAAGGATAAGAGAAGATATGGTTCTTGGAACCTAGAGACTGGAGTTGTACAGAGAAGGTCATGAAAGTGTCAAAACCAGCCTACAGCAAAATGTGGACAAGAAGGAGCTACTGGGAGGGAGAGGACATACCCCCACCCTCCTCCAACTCTCCCTAGCCTAGTGCCTCTCATTGGTCAAAGCCAATTAGGAGTCAAAGGGAAGGAAACTCCTATGCAATCCCTACCAGTTGGGCACCCAGAACCCAGAGTGAGTGTGGAAGGCATAGAGCGGGATAACTGGAAAGCATGTCCCCTTGTGAGGAGTCAGGTTGACTTCAAGGTTTGTTACCTAAGCACCTAGAGAACCAGAGCTGCTGTTTACTGGATGGGAAAGAATTTAGGTGCAGTGCCTTTGGGAAAGAAAACCAACCAACGGTTCTCTTTTAGACATGTTACATTTAAGTGTTGGAGTAGAATTGTGTATTAGAAAATTGTATATATAAATTAGGAACTCAAAAAGCAGTCTGGAAATATAAATATTAACCCTAGTAATCATGGGATACTAGAGAAAATGGGACACTGATCTAGCAATGCAAATGATTCCCTTTCTTCTAGAGATAATCCTTTTACTTTGAAGGGAAAAGAACAAATATAATATTTTAATCAGTTCATCTTTAGCATACTCTAAAGTATGAGTTGAAAAATTGTTATAATTCCATCAACTTAAAAATTAACCTGCTATATTTGGTCAAACATTTCATTAACTCACCCCTGATGCCTTGGTGAGGGCAGACCAAATGATTTCACAGGCCTTATACAGCCTACAAGCCGGATGTTCCCCACCCCTCCTTTAAACAAAGGAGACTTAGGAAACTTTGAAAGCTCCTCTTGGTAGAGCTAAGAGTGCGTGCCATGGACAGCCTGAGAAAAGCCGGTAGTCTAGAACCAGATAATAGCAATCACATGTGTCTCTTTGTTTCCCATGCCCCGAAGGCAGAGCCTGCTTTTTCCCCCCCTGATAATTATTATAATAAAGTTAGTGTTCATCATTTCAATACCTGTTTTTACACAATCACTACATCTGAGAAAATAACTGTATTTTTACGTTTTCAGATATAAAAATTGTATTACATAGCAGATATATAATTTTGTCTTTTTTCATTTGGCATGAAATGTATAAATTCAAACGTGTTGATATATATAGCTCTTATTTATTTTTACTTTATTTTAGCATGTGTTATTCTAAACAATACTACAGTGAACATTCTTGTACATGTGCAAGAGTTTCTTCCCAGAGTATGTGCATCTTTAACTTTGATAGATAAGACTGTCAGAGTAAGTGTATAAATTTGTAATCCCACAAGTGGCTTGTAAGAATTCCAGCTTCTCACACTTGATTTTTGTCAATTTGATGGGTGTAAAATTGTATTTTATTGTTGCTTTCATTTCCATTTCCCTGTTTTTCACACATCCTCTTCTATGAATTGCCCATTTAATTTTGAACCAATGTTGATTCAACAAGCTATGTCTATTACATGTATTTAGGTTGAATATCAGTGGCCAGGTCTGTTCAAACACTTCCACACCAAAGTTAAAAAGCAGTAACTTTGAACAAGAGGATCCTGGATTTTCCTCCAGGAGTGAGAAAATTTAGTGGTGGTCACTCTCTCATGAGTTTGGGATATTAGAGGAAAATGTTAGATAGTGACTTAAATACAAATAGTTCTCTCTTTCTCTGAGAGTTTAATTTACTTTGACAAGGGGGAATAAAAACTAACATTTTACTCCACTGTCCTTAGCATGTTTAATCTGTCTCTCTCTCCCAGCCTTTCCCTATGTGTGTTTTTGTTTCTCTCTGACATAAACATACATACAAAATCTGTGTTAAATGCACTGAAAAGTGCATACATAAAAATGTGTATTAAATACAATGCAAAAAATGGCACTCCTGCCTCATTGACAGATTAATGAAAAATAAAAGGATCAATTTTCCCATCAGCCATCAGTAAAGATAAGAAATTTTCAACTAACCTAATGCTTCATAATGCACATAGTATTCATGTAAGAAAAACATATTTTAATATAATTTCATCAGTTTTATACATAAGTTACAACTCATTTCAATATGGAAAGATTTTGATAGGTCTTCCTCAGTGGGGAAAAAATTCTATTTATTGCAACAGTTAAAAATCATGAACATCAATTTCAAAACTAATTTCATATAATAGAGTTTTTCCATCAAAATCCCATTTTAAGGAATCTCACTGAATTTGACATAATATTATGTCTTGGCTTCTTTAGCATTCACTGTCAGATATCTTATTATAGATACTTGTAGATTCTACATTTCAACAGCATTAGAACTCTCCAAAAGGCTTAGCTTTTTAGGACTGTTATAATATAGAGCAGTACTGTCCAGTAGGGCTTTCTTTGATAATGGAAATGTTCTAAATCTCTACTGTCCAATGTGGTAAGTCAATAGCCACTAGCCACATCTTATCATAACCACTTGAAACTAGAGGCCTGGTGCATTAAATTCATGCATGGGGGGATTCCCCTCAGCCCAGTCTGCACTCTCTCACAATCTGGGACCACTGGCTCCTAACTGCTCAACTACCTGTCTACCTGAACGCCCCTAACTGCTCCCCACAACCCCCCGCTACTAGCCTGGTCACCCCAACTGCTCCCTCTGTGCTTTGTATGACTGAGGAACTGAATTTTAATTTGAGTCATTTTAATTGTTTTGAATTAATTAAATAGCCACATGTGGTGGATTATTTCTGTATTGAACAGCACAAATTTAGTATAATCTAGAGAAACTTCCCTTCTAGGTGTGTCGAACTCAATCAGAGAAGGGGCCAAAATCTAAAATCCAGCCTAAATCGCGGGCCGAATGGTTTACTGAACAGTCATAAACTGACAATGTCATAAACTGACAGCGGAGTGCAGTGATGACAGCGCGGTGCGGGCCACATTGCAAGGCCTGGCGGGCTGGATTTGGCCCGCGGGCCTTGTGTTTGACACATGTGCCATAAACATTGATCTCTAACTGCACTAAGAAGATAATCGGTACTGGACAATCTCTGCTCTGGGGTTAGAGGTCACTGTACTCCTCAGCACCATTAGTGATGACTTCTTTCTCTCCTTCGGTCACTACTGAATTACTGAGGTGCCTTCTGTGTCTCATGTCCTGACACTCATTTTGAACAGAGCTTATATTTGACTCTAGTTATCTAACCTATAGGTGTTTGGATACCCGCCTTTATGTGCTCCATGCTCCTAACTTGTGTTCTTGGGCATGTTTGCTTGATCACTTAGGATAGAGGTGGGGAACATCTGGTCCAAGAGCCTTATAAGGCCCTTGAAATCATTTGGGCCTGCCAAGGCATTACAGGAGAAATAAGTAAATGTGTGACCAAATACGGAAGGCTAATTTTTAAGTTCATAATTTTGTATGGCCTGTGAAGGATGTTATAAATATCCAAATGGCCCTTGGCAGGAACAAGGTTCCTCACCCCTGACTTGGGGTAACCCAATTCCTTCAATAACCATTATCTTGATGTTCCTGTCCTGCCACTGTTGATTGATGACACTCTATTTTCCCCAAAGAGATGCAATATTCACGTCTCCATTCATGGGTTAGACAGATCTAAAGGTTCTGTCTAACCCATGGTTTCCAATACACTCCTAGGTCTGATTTCTCTTAGCTTCCCCATAAGAAATGAAACTTTAAGAATTGTAAATGGTTTAAAATAATTTTGTTTTAACTGTCAAAATAATAGTGTCCTCTGTTCACCCCCAAATTCAAAACACTCATCAATCCATGAGTACCAGCTATTTCATTTGCCTGATAAGCAAAAGAGAACAAAGCTGATTTCTAAAATATTTTCAGGGATACCAGAAAATTATAGTATAAAATGACAAACTTTCAAACAAATAATTATAGATGTCAGTAAGAAATATGGATTATAGGCCTTGTAGCAAGAGGTCATTGTAAGAGAAAGATGACAATCTTCTCATAACTATTTCTCATAACTTTAAGTTAATAATTAACCACAGTATAATTCATTATTAAAATTCTATTCATGGCTCATAAGTTTTTGCAAGAAACACAGAAATAATATATGCCACTATGCTAGAAATCTAGGGCTCCCAATAATGTAGCTAGCATTCAGTGCTTCTGAAGTTTATTTTCTACAATTACTCTTACAACATTTCCAGGACTCTGTTAACTGCCTAATATCCAGAGATGACTCAGTGTTATACTGCAGATAAGGTTATCCTAGAAGGCCAGAATAATATAAAAGAATCATTGATAGTGAATTGGGAAATCCAAAGTACACTAAAGGATAAGTAAGATCCTCAAACCTGAAGATTTTAAATTAATAGAAAAAAAATTTAACTATATTTTTATTGATTTCAGAGAAGTAGGGAGAGGGAGAGATAAAAATACCAATGAAGAGAGAGAATCATTGATTGGGTGCCTCCTGTACGCCCCCTACTGGAGATCAACCCCACCTGAGCATCTGCCCTGACCAGGAATCAAACTTTGACCTCCTTCCTGGTACATAGGTCAATGCTCAACCACTGAACCACGCCAGTTGGGCGAAAAGGAAAAATTTACAGCGAAGGAATTTGAAAAGAAAAACTATAGGTTCTAAAAAGTAAAAAAGATCACACAAATCTCAAATAAAAGTAAATTTCACAGTTAAGTGTATGGTATATTACAATAGAGAGAATGCTAATCACTTTTTGTTCTTTCTTTGTTTGCTTTTCTGTTTGTTTAGCTCAAAGAGTAGGATGAGGAACTGTGTCCCAATAAGGACCAGAACAGATGTTAGCATTCTTGCTGGAAAGAAAATGAACTTCAGCACCATATAGTCCTCAATTCAAATCCTAAATTGGCCATTATTATGTTGGTGCCTTAAGAAACTTACTTTTTTTCCTAAGCCTCTTTTTCTTCCCTTGCAAAAGGAGAATAATGATGCCCACTTCATGGCATTTGGTTTGAGGACTAAGTGAGATAAAATATATAAAAGCACCGTGACACACAGTATTTGCTCAATAAATGCTAGTTCTTGCTTTGTCAGCACCCTCCTCTCTGGCTTCTCTGTAGGTCTTTAAAAACGGGGATTTCTCATGTCTGAGTGTTAGAAAATATGAAACTTAGTAAAAACCTGCATAGCCTAACACAATGATGGGCAAATAATAAGCACACAAAAACAATTTGTGAATTGATTGAGATTCTACAAACACATTTCTTCTTGAAAGCAGAGGGATGGATGAGATGAATTCTAAAGATCCCTTCCTGGTTCTGAGATTAATGTTCTAGTAAGAAAGCTTTTCCAGTGTCAACCACAATAAGAATCAGTTCATCATAAGCAAGGGGGCGGGGGGGGGGGGGGGAGAGGAAAAGAAAATGTTTTTCTGGTCCTACCTCTAGGGTTTCTTTATGAAATACAATATAGAGAATCTCCTCACGGTGTCCCGTCCCCCCCCCCCCCCCCCCCCCCGGAATCTTAAGCAAATTCTTCTTTCTAGACTGAAAAATTCTATTTCCTCCTAGTATTTAAAGTCATCTCATTCATTAGCTCTTACTCATCTGTTACTTGATCATTAATTCTGATTCCACCTAAAATGAGCCCTAATACATGATAGCCATGGCTGAGAAATACAGTCAGTTGCGAAGGTTAGAGAAAAGCCATCATGCTTTGAGACAAATGCCTATTGGCCAGAAAAATAAAAGAGTTCCTTTCAGTAACCAGTTAACAAGAAATTCAGGACTCTCTATGGATGTGAAGGCCTGTGTTTAAGAAAACCACAGAATAGCCATGCCCATTTCGTTTTCTTTAGCTTTCTTAATAAACTTCTATTTATGCTTCCTTGATGTTACCAACTTAAACTTTAGGGTCTCGGTAGGTTTCCCCACATTTCAGCATGGAAAAATTTCTAGCCATATAGATTTATGTAAAGCTCTCTTTGTCTACTTTACTGTCTCTTGAAATCTTGCAACCCGAGCAGAACAACTGCAGTGGAGGTGGTTAACTAACTTGAGTTAAAATGTATTTTTGAGTCCATATAAAACTAAAGTTTCTTCATAAATAGCTGTATAAATTGGAAATTGCCATACATACATTTCAAAGTAGTAAAAACCAAACTGTTTATTACATATATACATATATATACACACTTTGAAATTTAAAAATAAGTTTAAATCTTTATTTAAAAGGGATGATTATAAGCCAATTTTAGAAATGTCTTAAATTTGTAAAGATCTGTAGATTCTTCTACAATCACTCCTCTATAAATAACCACACGTTTCTAACAAATCTAAAAATCAGACTGCTCTTAATAGAACACTGACATTTTTCTCCAATAATCTCTACTTCTGAGTCTATTTAAAAAGTTGGTCAAAGACAAGAGCCTGTGCACATGTATGGTTTTGATTCCATCTATACTCCTGCCCTAATTCTTGTGGCTTGGACCCATTCCAGATGCTCTGCCTTATTCTGTGGTTTATATTTGTGATCACCTTCCCAGATTCATTGCATTCTCCTGATTGACAAACAGATTTAGACAGCGAAGCCAACAGTTACCTGCTTGTAACAGCTGCACTGTTGTAGTACCCCTAAGCCATGGTGAAGGTACCTCCCAGAAGGACTTATTTTTCAGCTCATGGGTGTGTGTGTGTGTGTGTGTGTGTGTGTGTGTGTGTGTGTGTGTTTTGGGAACCAGGGTGAGGTAGGTGGGAGTATGTTTACTTTTGCTTTTTGGTTGTTTGATTTTTTACCATTTGGAAGTCTTCATTGTTCACCAAGATATTCAGTAACTTTGTTTTACTCGTGATTTATAGATTTTATAATAGACTTTAAAACTAAAATTTATATTCTTATTTTTTACCATCCACAAATTAATTTAAATAGTAACACAATAGATTTTTAACTTTCTAAGCTGATATGCCTTTTAGCTGAATTTAGAATAGTCATAATAAAAGAGGGTCACTTCTTTACTTTTTACTGATTTAATGTGAAGCATGTTACTGCTTCATTGGTAGATTAAAATGTTAGAGTAGAAGTAATAAACTATTATTATATTCTCACTAGTTTGCCTCATAATGTCAGTTGAAGTATGTGAACTGTTATCAACCTCGTTACAACACAAACTACCATCTTACACATTGCAAACAATTGCAACTCTCTCAACACATCAGAATAAGAGAGTTTTCATTTTAAAATTCCTGTGGAAATCAAATGTATTTTAAGTATCAGCTCTGATTATTTAATCAGACAACTTGCATTTTGCCCTGGCTAATTTTGAAGACTGATAATATTTTACTCATAAAAATAATTGCGCACCTGTTGTGATGGAAGCCTAGTTAAACAAATGTTAATAGGAATGTAACTCCCTGCGTTAAGCATAAGAACACAAGACTCTCATTACTATTACACGAAGAAACATTTTTTTTAAAAGCCATGGAATAGATCTCATTTTAAATCTCATCTCTTCCATGGCCCTAAAGAGGTATTTAAGAGTATTATTGAAATATGCATAACAAATAGTTGCATATTAACGCGAAAGGGAACACCACATGATGCCCTCCTTCCACTGAATGCCAGTTTCTTCTGCCTTATTCTTTTCCCCGCCAAACCCTTTTAATGATATTGAATCATTTCTGTGAAAGGTGTACTTTTCTTCCTAGCTTATGATCAAAGGAGAAAATAAAACGGGGCCTACAAAGTCGTACCCTCTTGCAACCTCCTTACTTCCTGCATTCGAGACCTTCCCCAGGACCCCAATTCCCTGAGCTGTAAAAACACTAGGCACTCCTGGAGGAGACAGACCCAGACCTTTCCTCTGTGGCTGTTACCATTCTCTGCGGAGCTACCAACTTGTGTCTATTCCATCCATTTCTAGGTGTAATCAACTCCTCAGTCCTGAAAAGGGCTTGAGGAAAAGAAATCTGCCTGAAGTTAAACTAGGTAAATTCTGAGCCCGGTTATACACATCTCATTGCCTTCGATAAGACTGTAGCCAGGCAATTAGCCCAGCCTCTTCAAGATTATATATAAAAGGCATTTTTATTCAAAATTATCTAAACTTTTGAACCCTATCCTTTACTATGTTTGGTTCATTCTAATTTTCTTTTGGCTAAGTGCAATACAAGTTTACAAGCAGAGTTAAAAAAAAAATGTGTGTATTTTTTAAGTGACCTAATTTCTCTTTTTAGTTTTCTTTTTCAGTAGTTTAATGCAGACATTGGGATTGAAGAGGAATCACAAATAAACAGAATAATTGCATCAAATTTCCTCAGTGCATTAAATATGCACTCAGTAGTAATTACCAACAGTAGCAACACATTTAAAATGTAGAGAATAATGTACAATTTATGCCTATTTCAAGAGTCTTATTCATAAAAACACCATTTAGATGAAAATACACATTTTATTAAGTGGTTAGCCTTACTTTTTTTAATTCAGACAAATGACCTAAACAGTAAGTATGTGGGAGGTCTAGTACTATGGGCCAGTTCTTAATGTGACATACACGCCCCATGAGAATTTGGTCAAGCGCTGACTATAGAGTAATGAAATACCTAGGGCACACCCTGGCACCTAGGGTGCTAGTCACAGAACATTCCTGGGTCTATAAATAGTACAGGGATTAATTACTATCCCACACATTTTTCTTCCAAGTATCAACTGTATATAAATATTATCACAAATGTGTATATTTGAACTATATACATTTATTTAAACAAAAAAAGACAAATGAAATAGAACAAATTAATAATAATGGTCCTTAAATGTTTAAATATTTTCATACTGTTTTAATTTTACTAAATTTTGTATAACTTTTAATTATAAAATAAATGCATAGGTATTAAATTCTCATATATCATAAATATTACAATAAAAAATTCATAGTAACTGCTTGTTGCATGTGAGAATTCCATCTTAACAGTAACACTTCTAAGTTTTATCTACCACTATAATAAAATGCCCCAACCAAAATTATACAAAACATCTCTTAAGTTTTTTAAAAGATCATTTGACTTATACATAAATAAGATGATTTAATAATATTATAAGAACTTGGAAGCATATGATAGCTAAACTATCTATAATAATAAGATGAGAATGAAGCTGAGTAGGCCAGTATTCATCAGGCCTAGTTTAAATGAAAAATATAAGCTAATTATAGAAAAGTTAAGCATCATTTTTGGTTGAGCATGGATGACAATACTGATTTCCCTAGACTGCTAGAAATTATGATCAATGTTATACATATCTAATCATTTCCAATGAAATCATTTGTGCTTTAAGAGGTAATGAATTGTTCAAGGTCCCTATGGCATATAACAAAATGCTCTTGTTTCTATATACCTACTGGCAAACTACTATTTACTGAGGACCAATTTTGTCAGTCACTTTACAATCATTGACAATAATCCTAAAATACATGACCCCCACCACCACCACCTATTTTACAGTAAAAGTAAAGTTGATTAAATAAGTTGCTCAGTTTATGCCATGGTTCATACCCACATCCGATCAAGTCTACATGCCATGTCTAGCACGCTGCAATTCCAGTTTTAGGGAACAAACCAACTACCTTCTTTAAGCCAGTAACTCTGTTCAGGGTCTTCATAGAATCGTTGATCTCTTAAATGTGACTAATTTGCTTTGTAGTTATTAATGATGAGTTAATTCATTGTTAACATAATTACGTGCTAGTCTATTTTAAGATTCTGGCTCAGTGGTTCTCACAGGGTGGTTCATGGACCTCTGGAAGCTCCAGGGAACTCTCCAAGGTGTCTGTGAGGTCAATATTGTTTTCATAATGTCACTAAGGCATTAGCTGCATGTTACAATGTTGACATTTGCACTGATGAATCAAAGGCAAGCAGCCCTATCGTTTCAAGAGAAACAACTAAGAGTATGGGTTAAAAAAATACAATTTGAAATTTTAAGGGAAAATTAGAATTTTGGAAAACTTCTGTCATCATGAGCATGACAGTTGTACAATACTTAAAAGCTTTTTCTGATAAGATAGATGATGATAGCAATGAATGTAATTATTTGATGCTTATAATGAAAGGTGCCAACATAAGACCTGCATAACTCAGTAAACTATAATATAAAGTAAAAAATTTAAGTATCAGCCCTTGTCCCATACTCTTCATTTCATACTGCATAGTCAGCCTCTATTAACAGTTTATTAAATACCCTTCTAACAAATTTCTGCTTACGTATAATTATCTATACAAATGAGAATGTATATATAAAGATAGATATGTATATCTATCTATATATATATATATTCTCCTCAGTTTTACTCTTAATAGCTCCAAGATGTTACTCATCTTAAATCAATCAATAACTCAGGTAATATGAAGAAGCTATGAAAAAAGTTTCCAAATCAGTGATCCCATTTCTACCAACATTAACAAATGTACAGTAACTCAGACTTAAGTTTATGTCCTGTGAGGTATTTTCACTTAACACTCAGCTTTGCTTATTCCTTTATTGAGATAAGATGCTACTAAAAATGGGACTAAATTTACCACCCAAAATATTGTGAAATCTCATTCCAACTTATAGGAGAAATTCCTTTCAATTTGCCCAAACACATTTCACTCCCAGATTACTATTGTTCTGCTATCACCCTATCATCTCTTATTCTACTATGGGTCATATTCCAATCTACATGTGGGGACAGACAGATGGATGGATGGATCTATACGTGGATGTTAAAGACGATTTTCCATTTGGGGCTTGTACACTAATACTGAAATAAAAATAGTTTGTATTCAAAGAATATGAGCTACTTTGATAGAGAAAAGTTCTACCAGCAGCCTAAATCTAACACACATCATTAAAGCTCCAGTATGTTTTCACTAATTCTACATAGGAGAATTACAGATGTCCTGCTAGCTAGCATTTCCTGGTAAGCAATCTGAATGGCTTCCAGGAAATTGCTAATGACCTTCATTTTACTTAAAATCTAGGCTGCAATTAGTAATAGTTTTTCTTCTCTGTGCTGGTGACAATGTTTATTTTCATCACAGCAATCAGCAAGAAAAAAAAAGAAAAATGTCTTGTTTTTGAATTATGTCAAAATGAATTCACTTTTATTCTGATATGTCACCAAATAGACTAATACATATTTAATGTAATCATAATTGTGTAAGAATACTTTGGATCCTTTTTACTTCTGCCTAATTTTGCCTCCTTTGCCATTATAGGCTGCAGCTATTGCTAAAATTAGTATTTTAAAAATGAAGTCAATAGGAATGTTTTATAATTGGTGACTATGCATTTAAGAATAATTAAAAGTTTTGAAAGAAGACATGATTTTTTAAAAAATGAAAGAAGACATGATTTTAAAGTGAAGTTTTATGTTTTTAATTATAATAATTAACTATTTAAAAAGGAGTTTCAGTCTTATTCAATGAACTTAAGATATGATTATGTGGTCAATGTAATAATAACAAAGACCAATTTTAGTCAGTGTTATATTTATAACTAGAACCTGTTATTAAACTTCAGTATTTTCTTTTGTGTAAACATTGATTTCACTAATTAGATCCAACTGATCTTTTCCCCAACATATCGATTTCTTTTAATCCCAACAGTTAACAATGATTCTAATGTATCATAATACTTTAGACCTTAATCATATAGTAATTTTTGCCAGTAGCTTTTGTTTGAATTTTAATTAAGAAGACCTTGTGTCTCCAAACCCAAGTGGGGGATGGGGTTAATTGCTTGTATGTATATCATACGGACTTCAAAAGAAGTAAAAGATGTTTATAATGGAGAGTACAAAGGAGAGCTTTGAAACTTCTACAGTCATGCAAACTGGTATAATTTAAAACTATGGGTGTTGCTGTGTTGTAATGCATGCTATTTATAAAACTAGTTGCAATGTGCACTTACTGTTAGCAAAATGAGCTCATGGGCTTTGTAATCTTTACTCACTATTGATTAGAGGACAACCAAAAACTTCATGAAATGGGCTAACCATGCTATTTGGGGAGAATTTTATTTCCACCTTAGCAATTTATTATGTGACTTAAAGCAGTAATTTTTCTGGATATTGGGGTTCCTATATCGAAAATAAGTTGGATTGCATAATATGCAAAAATCCTTCAAGTCTAATTTTTTGAATTTCTAAGATTCTAGATATTACTCTGAAGTTCTATAATTATACAGATTTATATAGAAAAACAGTGACAATAATACAATATTTCATACAAACAGGAAAGTAAGAAAATAACATGTACTCTCAACCTCTTTCACAAGCTGGTTTCTAGAGTAATACAACATTTGTCTTCGAAATAATTTAAAATTTTCAGAATACATGAATTCTAAACATGGATAGATTACTGTTTCACCCATCTCCCTAATGAGACAGAAAGAATCACTAGGTATGTGAACTTTGCAGATTTTATTGGAGTTGAAAAGTGGCAGATGATTTGCTTCATAATATTTCCAGATTTTTTAAAGTTCCCTCAGATGAACAAATTGCTATAAATTTTAATGGAAATTCAAGAAAAACTCATTTATAAATGAATATGTAAAGTGTACAGTCATAGCTTTTAGAAAACCACTCTAGTCCTTCTGTGATTACCTATACCAGAAAACAGCAGTAACTATGATTTACTATTCCTTAAAAAAATTAGTATTCTATAGGAAGGGCAATATATAGAATAGGCAATCACAGTGCTTAGATACAGTTTAAGGCCCTTACTCTAAAAGTGAATAAATTAGGGGAGAGAATTGGCATTTAAGATAGTAACTTGTGACTCAGACCATTAATTCTTCGGGAATGCTGTTGGATCCATTCTGACCCTTTGGTGATAACAGCACTGCTTAAGTTACTTTAAGACTAACCTACACTATTTGATCTTCAAAAGATCTATCATGCACTGAAAAAAACCATGACTTTTGTGTTCCTGTGCTCTCATCCAATGATTTATGTTTGCAATGAAAACTCAAAACGAAACCAGGCTCTCCGTGGCACACAGTAGCAATATTATAATAAATTCACATTTTCATGTAGTATTTATGTCAAGCACAACTGTAATATGCTTGTACTATTTAATGCAGCCTAGTTCCAAATTTTACTTCTCTCAGTAACAACACTAATGAAGTAATAGGGAGCAATACTTAAAGTCTTTAATAGTAAAGCATGCCAGTAACATTAGGCTCTGCAACCAACCTCTCAGACATAACAGTTGAATAAATACATAAGTAATTGTGTTTCCACCGTGGCTTTGAAAAACATTGGGAATCATTTGTAGAGTTTTCCATTTAAAAGCATTTGTTCGATCACTTTTTGTTCCAATCAGGAACTGCCAATTTCTCTAAGCTGTAGGAGAGTATACCTACAGCACATCTACCTTAATCACTAAATGTAAATATTGAAATAATTCATCATAAATGACCAAGGAAGGAAAACACTATTTTCCTTATTTGGTACACATCACATAATTATTTTTTTTTCTTGGCTCTCTTATCATCTGTGTGTTTGACAAACACTAGCACAAACAGTGTGTGCTAACTCAAACAACCAACATCACTGCTTCTCTGGCACACTGCCCAGGGAGGCGCCTTCACACCAAGGAGGAGATGCCAGCTACAGCATTGAGAGACATATGTGCACAACAGGGAGGCTGGCTACGGTTCTCTTCTAGAAACCCCAGAAGACTGGACCCATTTATGGAGACAGAGGATATAGCTTAATGCTCTAAACATTACTTATATGCCACCCTTGCACTTAGAAATGTTTCAT
This sequence comes from Pipistrellus hanaki, assembly GCF_964339955.1. Lineage (NCBI taxonomy): Eukaryota > Metazoa > Chordata > Mammalia > Chiroptera > Vespertilionidae > Pipistrellus > Pipistrellus hanaki. Next base: position 53,229,819 of record NC_140511.1, read on the forward strand.
AACCATAACTATCCTGGCATTCTCACTTCTTTGGTACAATTCATACAAACAAATGGGTCATGCACCCTCCCAGCCTATCACTACCTCTGTTTTGCTTGGATCCTTCTTCCATATTATTCCTTCCGCTTCTCTCCATTCATGTAGAGATCAAGATAAATACCACTATGGAAACTGCATTGCCTACACCCACTCCTACTTTGCTATACTGCCCGCTTACCCGGAAATGGGTAAACGTGGAACTGTTTTCATTGTTTGTGTGTTGTGAGAGGGAGGAACAGTCCAGACCTGCCTTCCCCAGGTCCCCACCTCAGAATTCTAAGACTCTGAGGAATTTGAAAACTGCTCTGTATTGTATTAAACAGAAGCTTTAGAGGCCAGGATTCAAACCCTATGTCTACAGCTTTCTAAGTAACTCCAACATGCCACTTAGTTTCTCTCAATCTCCTTTTGTTCATATGTTAAGTTAATTTTCCTCACTGGGTGGTTATAAGGATCAAATAAGATAATATAGCTGTTTTAGCACTTTGTTTCCTTTGAGAACAAAAAAAAATCTTTTAAAAGTACTTATTATATTACTTACAAGCAGAATATAGATAATATTTTAAAGATCGGTCTTATAATTAAGAAAGTATAATAAATACTGGCATTAACTTTGAAAGAACATTAGGAGGTCATGAAGACAGCATCCCACCAGAGTACAAATATGCTCTACAAAATCCCTGTTTAAAATTTTCCACAGTTAAATTGCCACTGATGTTATATTGTTAAGGAATCCCTTCATCTATTCACTTAACAAAGATTTATTGAACACCTCTATTTGAGGCACTCTCTCTTGGTGCAGTCCAACTCTATCAATGTCAGATAGCCATTAATTGTTTCTAAGTTCTTTTGTATATTGAGAACAATTTCCCTATTGTCTGAACCCCCTAAAACAACACAAACATTTAATTTATTTATTTATTGTTGATATTATTACAGATATCCTGTCCTTTTCTTTTCAACAGCACTTCAACCTGCTAACAGGTATTAGGCCAAACTTCCCTATTTTTATTATATCTGCAGAACTCTTCACCATTCTAGACAACACAATGGGTCACTTAAAAATATGGCACACATATCCCAAGAAGGAGAAAAAAAGGGGAGGGGGGACATTTGTAATACTTCCAACAATAAATATATGTTAAAAATATATAGTACCCCAATTAGACCAAGGCACAGGTCTAACCATTTTATGCTATATTTCATTTTAATTCTTAATAAAGTTATTTAGCAATACTAGTGATAAAGTTAATGTGATTTGAATATTGCTTTGAGATTACTGCTATTGAATTTGTGCCATTTGAAGCTCTCTGGACTCAATGCTGCTACTGGAGAGAATAGCGATGGAAACGTGGTGGGAGTGAGTGACAGGATTTTCTCTTAAATATTAGACAAGACTCAGATACAGACCCACTGAAAATCTATGATTCCGTGTTTCTCAAACTCTAGCACTATTCCAACTCCCTCATATTGAGGGGTTTCCAAAATATTGTTTTACTTCATTTAGATAATAAGACTTTTACTTGGGCCCTAGCCGGTTTGGCTCAGTAGATAGAGCGTCAGCCTGCACACCAAAGGGTCCCAGGTTGGACTCTGGTCAAGGGCGTATTTCTTGGTTGCAGGCTCTCCTCTGCCAGGGACAGGCCCTGTTCGGGCCGGAGAGGGGGGCGTGAGGGGGGGGGGTAACACAAGAGGCAATCAATATGTTTCTCTCACATTCATGTTTCTCTCTCCCTCTCTTTAAAACAAAACAAAAAATAAAACAACACAAAAACTTTTATTTGAAAGCATTGCTTTTTAAAGTAAAATCTAACAGAAATTACTAATGTATTGTCTTTTAATATGTGGCAATAATAAGCACATTAAAGATCCATTTTTCAATACTGCTCTTATCCATTCTATTGTCACTTTAATTCTCCCTCTAGCAACTAATCCATCCCATAGAATTTTCTAGTGGTAGAGGTAAAGGCTATATTTTTGCCCTTCCCCAGCTTCATTACACTCTTGAATTAAAACAAAGATGTAAAGTTAAGAATGACACATAAACATAATATTGGTTATAAAATAATATAAATATTGACTACTTAGAAATAATGACTGAGAATTTCAAATAAAGCTATTTCTGCAAATATACTTATAGACAAAAGTGCCTTTGTTGTTAAATTTAAAATGTTTAAAATAAAGAATTCAATTCAGGACATTAAATGGTATCAGAAAATAAACAAAAGAGGAAATACAAGGAAAATAAGAAAGGGAGAAATAATAAATGGAAAAGCAAGAGTAAGTAGTTGGCATACTAAAAAGCTGAAGAATTTAAAAATACATATAAAAAGTGGATCCTTACCAGGAGTGAGAAGAGGGAGATAAAAAGAAAAACCACTGGAAAAACCACTGGCAAGTAAAATTGAGAGACAACACACACACACACACACACACACACACACACACACACACACAAATATGCAAAGCTGAAGATGGGATTATATAAGAACAAATAAATAGAAAACTCAAAAAATAAGTGATACTGTATTTTTAAACAATACTAATAAATTTGAAAATCTCAATGAAATATATTACAATTTTCCAGGAATTATTTTCCTGACAAAACTGACTTTAAAAGAAGTAAAAAATGCAAAAGTAAATAATTCCTAAAGAATACTCTAGGCCCAGATGTTTTATGATATATTGTTTCAGAATTTCAAGGAATTAGTAATTTTCATGTTATCTATTCAACATTTTACATAGTCTAGAGAAAAGAAAAAGCTTTCTAATTCAACTTGAATACTGGTACTATAAATTAGTAGAGATAAAGAAAAACAAAGATAGTACCGATAAAGAAAAACAAAAACTAATCTCATTTATGATTACAGATGGAAAATAACTCTAATAGAAGCAAATAAAATTATGCAGTCCATTAAAACAAGACTATACCATGACTAATCAGGGTTTATTTCATCAATAAATTTGAAAAACAAAAACCAAGAAGATGAACCATAAAATAAAATACAATTTCTCATAGAAACTCTTAATAAACTATGACTAGAATTTTTAATCATAAAGATTATCTTAAATCAATGGTCAATATAATACTTAATGGTGAAATATTAAAAGCAATTCCATAATTTAAAAACTACACAAAATGCCTGTTATCACCTGCATTACTTAGTATTATACTGACATTCTAGGCAGTGTAATAAGAGAATGGGTGAAAAAAAAGGGAACATATAAGATAAAACACGTCAGCTGAAATATTAGTAGGGCTAATGACTTTTATTTAAAAAAAGAAAAAGAAAAGAAAATTATAAAGTGAACCAGCAAAATTCACTAAAATCCCTAAATACAATAACAAAAAGAAAACAGAATGAAGACTATCTCACTCACAAACAAGAAAAAAAATTAACTTTTATAAGGAAAATATCAGCAGAAATGTACAGAAACTGTATTTTTTTAAAAATTGTTGAGGGGCATAAAAGAGTTAAGTAAATGATTCTGAATGGAAAGATTCTATACCATAAAGGTGTCAGCTTTCCTCATAATTTTATTTAAATACAATCTTTTAAGATATCACTTTGGGCCGAAACCTGTTTGGCTCAGTGGATAGAGCATCGGCCTGTGGACTGAAAGGTCCAGGGTTCGATTCCGGTCAAGGGCATGTACCTTGGTTGCGGGCAGGTCCCCAGTAGGGGGTGTGCAAGAGGCAGCTGATCGATGATTCTCTCTCATCGATGTTTCTAACTCTCTCTCCCTCTCTCTTCCTCTCTGTAAAAAATCAATAAAATATATATTTTTTAAAAAGATATCACTTTGGAATTTCAATGAACAATTTATAATTATACATCTAAAATAAATTTTAGAGAAGTATGCAAACACCTTAAAGAACAATTTTGACTGTGATCTTGTAATACTGCCCACACTTTAAGATACTATAAAGCAACAGTGATTAACACAGCAGAATACTAACAAAAGTTTAAATAGAAAGATCAATGGGAATAGAACAAAAGAACTGAGAAATGGTTTCAAATATGTAATCAGTATGCAGTAAAAGATATTATTTCAAGTCAGAAGTAATGAGTTATTTAAATAAATGTTACAGAAATATTTGGTTTACTGACTGAGAAAGGAGATTAAGTTGTATCTCTCTATGAAATTATACATCAAAATACATTCCAGAGGAATGTAAGAGTTAACTGTATAGTAATACAAAAAACTGAGAGGAAATATACAAAATATTTTATCTAATCTCAAAGTGGGTGAAGCCATTCTAAACAAACCCCCAACAATAACAAAAATTTTTTAAAAGAGAGGGAAAAATTTGACAATAGTAAAGAAAATAACAAAGTATAACATTTATTACAGATAAACTAACACCATTAAAATATATAGGATGGGAATAAGTAAGTTTACAGTTGTGAGCACACAAACTGTTTATTCTTATATTGTTGTATATCAATCATTGTATTGTTTTCCATATAAACTACTGTAAATCTAATTTTCCCCTTCCCTGTACATTAAGAGTTACAAAACCACAATAACTAGACAAATACTTTAAAGAAAAATGGACACACAACATAAATAGGCAATTCACAAATGAAGAGATATTTAATATAAATAAATGTATGTAAAACTCTTCAGTCTCAATGATAAAGCAATTCAAAATAATTCAGCACTAATATGTTCTTTTCTTCCATCAAACTGGCAAGAACGTTTTAGTTAATAAAACTGTTATTGAGGGTAAGTGAAAAGGACTTGCAGATACTGCTAGTGAGAGCACAGAATACTATACCTTTTCTGAAGGGCACTGTGGCAATCAATATGTAGCAAAAGCATTTAAAGAAAGAACAACCCTTTGGCCAAGAATTTCACTGTTTAGTAATATATTCATTCCCAGAAAACAGCCACTAGTTCGTACTGAGAAATATTAAAAAGTTATCCGAGTTCACCCTAACCGGTTTGGCTCAGTGGATAGAGCGGATAGAGCATCGGCTTGTGGATGGAAGGGTTCCAGGTTCAATTAGGGTCAAGGGCATGTACCTTGGTTTGTGGGCACATCCCCAGTAGGGGGTGTGCAGGAAGCAACTGATTGTTTCTAAAGCTCTATCCCTCTCCCTTCCTCTCTATAAAAAAATCAATAAAAAAAATTTTTTTAAAGTTATCAAGTTCGTTTTCTTTATATGATAAAAAAAAATGAAATATTGAATAAAAGTCTCAGTTAAATTCTGAGAACCCCATTTCATTCAATTTTTCTTGCAAAAAAATGACCTAATCACAGGGAAATTCACAATCTAGGTGGGAAAGACAGACTACAAAAAAAATAGTAAAAAGATTATTCTGATTTTAAGAAAAAAAATTTAACATGAATATACGTAAATTAAAATAGAAAGGATATACAATATGATACAGTAGAATTAAAAGACAATTTTAATTTCTTTTTGGTTTTTATACTTTTTACAATAAGTATGTATAAATTTTATGAGAGAAAAATAGTGAGTTAGTAAAAATGCACGATTGAGATATATAAATACTGATAACCCACAATAGCATGTGTTCCTTGGAGATAGTATTCAGATCACTTTGACACTGCAGAATAATTATAGCTAATTTCGGTGGATAATAACTGACCTGATCTCACCTAGACTAAAACTGTACGTTGAGTTGTAGCAGTGATTAGGATTACTCTATGAACACTACTTTAATTTTTTCATTTTTATTATACATTGTTATATTTTCTGTATAATTTTATGGTGACAAAATATGAGGATGTAAAGAAGAGACCATTAAGTAGACTAAATCAAAATGAAAAATTTAATAAGAATCTTATTTTCTATGCCCATAAAACTAAGAGTAGCACACAAATGACAGTTCACTTGCCTCCTATAGAATCCAGAAAGAAAAATGTTCAAGAATTTGAGAAGCCTACTTTTTCAAACGTGTTTCACTTTCAAGATTTATGTATTTGGAACATTTGAGACTAGTATAATTATTATATATTTTAAATTCATAATTAGAATTAAAAATAAAGTAGGATGGGAAGTGGGAGCAGGGGAGAAAAGATAACCCGATGTGTATAAACACGATGCTTAATCATAACATAATAAAATGTTAGCTTCCATATGACTGAGAGAAAGCAAGACCCCCATCCTTCATGCTGGCAAATGCTTGGCTTTGCATAAACCATTTCCGTTCTCACTGTTATAAAACCAATGACTCTGGGAAGGGAAGAAAACACAGAATGGCGTGCAAAGTAGCACACACCATGCTATTGCAGCTGGATAAAGAATATGGCACTAATGACTCTCTTTCTACCCCTCAGTTATACGGTGAGGGCTTGTTTCCAAAATAGCAAGTGGCCTTCATAAGTAAAAAACAGAAGCAGTGAAATTCAAAATACTATTAAATTTCTACTTGGTTTTGATACTGCATGAGATAATGGAATGAGCTGTTAATTATTCATTGGGAGATGACTTCCTTTTCTCTTCATTTGAGAACATAAGATGTCTGAACCCTAGGCAATTTTCTATACTAAATTCAAACTAAAATTTTCATCAGATAGCTATTGCCAAATATTCATCTTAAATGAGGTATTTATTATCCATGACCAATAGGAAGATTCACCTGGAAGCTGCTGGATAAATTCAGAAACCTAATCTAATAAACTTCCCAAATTTTAGTGCAAATGACAGTGATGCCAGTCTGTAAGGAACAACTTACAGAATTCATTAATGACTTAGGATTCTACTCATGATAGCAAAAATTAATAATACAGTACTTCATTTCCTTAAAGAAATCAACGAGAGAGTTAGGTTAGTTCTGTGATGTATTGATTGGGATTGTCCACTTCTTAACATGTAATAACATAAATCACATAACTTTAAAAATTAAGATATCCATCATCATCATCAGGGTAAGAGGTTATGAAATTTTAAATCCTGTGAAATGTTTTAAGATTAATAAACCCATCAACATATGGGCATGTTAATAATAACAATGACTAAAACTTTCATGAGTCCTTCCTTAATTGCCAGGTGCAATGCTGAAAGCTTTACATGTATTAATTCTCTTAAGGAGCCTGTGAGGTAGGTTCTGTTATTAGCCCCATTTTAGTTCCCAGGAATTCGAAACAGAGAAGACAGTGACTTGTCCAAAGTCAACTATCTAGTAAATGGCAGGGCCAGGATTTGAACCAGTAAACAGACCTCAGAGTCTACCCATAAACCATTATGTATAGCACATTCTATAAACTTTTTTTCATAGGTGCTACAGTTGACCCTTTTCAATAAAAAAATTCAAATTATTGATTTGGATTCATAAGTAAAGCTATTATATTAGGACTTAAGAGGAAAGACTAAAATTGTATTTAATTTAATTTAATTTAATTTGTTTATCATCTTTGATATAACATTTTATGTTAATACTTTTTAATTAAGTAAATTAAAAACAATTTATCCTATCATATATATGTTATAGAATAATAAAAAGAGAGGCCAAAAATTTCATTCTGTAAAAAAGAATATAAGTTCAAGGACATACCTCTCATACATCAACAAATATTAGAAGTAAGAAATTAATGTTAGGGTACGGAAAATCAGCAAATGTATTGTTATAAAAAAATAACATTTCCACATGGGTTTATTTGATATTTTATATATTGTACCTTTAATTTCTCCAAGAAGGTCACTGGTATTTAGTCTTTCCATTTTTTCCTTCCAATCTTTTGATAGTAGTTTTTCCATGCAGGAGGAATCTGTTAAAATAAAAAAGGTAAGTATTCAAAATATTACATATATTTTTTATTTTATAAGTATTAAAAGATTATAAATCCAGAAAGCTAGTTCATGAAGAAACTCTATCACTTAAAAAAGATCAAAGCTATTTTTTGTTGTTGTTTTAACCTTAGGATATAAATAATTATATTACTGTATTATAAAATAACACAACTAATTTTTTACCAGATTATTTAAACTATTACCAAGGAAAAAATATAAGGCTCAATAAACTTGTATTGGTATTATAATTATAATTCTGTCAATATTCAGTCAGCATTTGGCATTTCTTAGACTGATAGGACATAGAATGGGGTCTTTCCTACAGTTTTAAATTTAAAGAATATTCCTCTCAATCCAGGTGATTATGTTTTAATTTCAAGCAAAATCCATGTGCTATTCAAGGAAGAATGACAATTTTTCAAGGGAGTAAAAATCAATCAACCTGTAATCACATATTCTTAAAAACAAAAATGTAGCAAATCTCATTCTTAAAAAAACCCATTTATAGCAAAATGTAAAGAAACTAAAGTCAAGATCATGAAAACTACTACTGCAGTTCTCTTGTATAAAAGAGATGTATATTCTCTTCAAGAAAATACTTCTTTAAACATTGCCTGCTGCATTTCTGAGTAGCACACGAGATTACAGAGAATGATTACACTTGTTTCTATAAAGATTCATAAAGGTTACAGAAACTTAAACCAGGATACTCTTAATAATTAGCACATTTTACTCAATGCATTCTTTTACCTCTGTATTCAGATGGATCTGCAACTGAAGCTACTGCTTACAACTATTTACATGTATCTTTTGAGCCTCAGATCTTAACAAATAGGACCTATTTCCAAAAGAGAATGCAGACTTAAATACTAAACCCTTGGTGTGAAGCATACTCCCATTAAACTTTAACATTCCAAGTGTCAAATTCTGATAACTTCTTTTTAAATTATATTTAAATTGTTATTCTGTATCCAAACGATTCTCCTCTCCCTATCAGTACCTTTCTCTTTATCATTTTTGCCTTTCTTTTTTTTTTTTTTTTCCTTCCAACTTCTAAATCCTCCTTGAATTTTTCAGAATGACAGTAAGGTCAAGATGGATCTAAAGGGTTTTAGAAACTAGATAAGCTTTAGAAAAAGTCAGCAAGCCCGGGGTTAGAGATGGGAAGACTGCTGCACGATTAGAGAGTATTGGCGAAAACAATTAACATTCGCCCATGACATGATCAATCAATCAAAGAATGGATGGAATCCAGATCAGTGCATCCTGAAATGGCTGATGAAGAACAACCGAACTAGCTCGCTATCACGGAAGCTGAAGTTCTTCTAAATAGGAGCCAGCTTGATTCTATTAAGAGTAAGCTCCCTGCCCCTTCCTTTGCTTCTGCCCCTCTTCTCTTCCCTCCTTTTCTCTTTCCATTCTTCCTATTCAAGTTTTCTTAGGCTCCAACGATTGACCTACCACTGTGGTTAAAAACTGGATTCTGAGTGACCTTCCAACAGGGTCTACATGCATACTCATATGCGCAGTCTCTGTTTAATTTCCAAAATGACCTCTTGCTACGTTTATTTTAAATTCAGAAACAAGACGTGTACTTTGGTCTATATATTTTTTTTTTGTATTTTTACTGAAGTCATAAAAAAGATAACACTGAGTCTTGAAAATTATGAAGCCAATCTTCAAAGCCATGCCTATTACACTTTGCAAATAGGGTTTAAAATCTGCGATATATTGATATACCATCAGAACATGGGTAAGAATAGTCAACACAACATCTTCAACTCTCTATCCTACCCAGTTTTGTTACTATTTTATTGCCCTTTCATACATGTTATAACATCACACTAAACTGCTAATCACTGATACAAATGCTAAAATATAACTTGTTTGGTTAAAATTTGAGTTGAGAGCATATATTGTAATCATAAAAGACAAAAGCCCAATTTTCTAGTAATGATCACAAACTCACAGCAAGTTCATAAACTAGGGTTAGAAACACAATAAATGTAAAACATAAAAATATGTCTCTCGTTTCTATAAATAGACCAAAAATCTTTCTGAGCTCCAGGAAAAGAATGCTTCAACTCCATGGGGGAAAAATAGAACTATATGTACAACAAGAACACACATAAATCAAACCATAGGGACACAGCTTTCAATAAAAGCTATAATAAAATGAATAACTTCAAAGCATTTCACATTCCTATTGGAAAATTAATCCTCACCATAATGCTAAATCAATCCAGCTATATGAGTTCCTATTTCAGTAGAAGAAGCTGAGGGGGGACATAAAGCAGCCTTTGCATATCTCTATTATAGCTCATGCAAATATGTAATAACAACCACTGATGGCCTTTATCTAGAGGACAGGACATACAACTCACTAAATAGAACCTTATCAGCATTTAATCTCAATGCACAGAGATTCTAGAGAGATTCAATACACTGAAGAATCTCTTGACAAACTCCCAGCTTCTCACCTAATTATCTGACTACCAAACTTCTAAGAGCATTCCACAATTAGTACTAAGCTCACCCCTACTGTAATGCAGTGGTTCTCAACCTTTCTAATGCTGCAACCCTTGAATACAGTTCCTCATGTTGTGGTGACCCCCAACCATAAAATTATTTTTTGTTGCTACTTCTAACTGTAATTTTGCTACAGTGTAATGGAAAGCCAGAGAGGAGAGAATAGAAGGGCCAAAAGATTCAGGTTGTTAACAAATACTACCTAAGCAGAGGACTATCACCACCAAGAGGTTTCTGACTTGAAATGAGGAAATGTGTAATAAACATATACATAAACATTTATATTTTAATTTTTATACACTGTATATTTTAAAAATTTAAGATTCCCCACTCAAAACAGTATCCAGGTAAGGGTGGAAATTAAAAGTAAGCATTCATCTCCTTGTACTACATGCTTCACCACATTAATAGGACACCAGCTTTACAGAGGCAATTGGTCAGATCAGGCTTTGCCCCAAGTACAGATGCAAAATCCTAAGAGGTCAAATACATAAAGAACTCCAGTTTGCATCCTAAGGAAAGAATAGGAAGGAGCATTCAGAGTGGCTGTAGCTCACCAGTCAGGCAGGATCCCAAATGGCAGAAAGGTACTGAACACCACCAGGATATTCTTGGATTATTTATTCAGTTAAATGTGCTTTACATGATTGAATTGAAAGCAGCTAAAAAAAAAAAAAATGTAGAGTGGTGCCATAGTCCTCAAATCAGTAAGACAATATGCAGCTTATTTCATGATCTGACTTTGACTATTCAAATTTTAGTATTTTGACTGAGTTGTCTTTAACTAAGACACAGGAGAGGAGCTACATACCTTTTAGAAATTGAGATAAAGAACTATAACATTGTGGTATTTTAAAAAGTCACCATAATATGTACATACTAAAAATGAATGTAAGCTACATACTTTGGTATAAAAATGGAATATATCAAATTTAATTACTCTTACTTTGAAAGAATTAGCCTCTAAAACCAACACATAGTCAATAAAATACAAAATTTTATTATTTTTATCTCATTTTTGTAAATAATGTATTTTAAAAGGACTATGGAAAATCAAGCTGGACCTGGGTTTTCCCTTATATTTAAATCAGAAGTGTAAAAGGTTTTGATACATTATAAATTAATTTTCAGTTGCATAGTTTTTGTTTTGTTTTGTTTTTTTCTTTTTTGCAAATTTAAGTTTTTAAAGAAACTTTTCCTAGAGAACAGGAAAGGCAATTCAGAACTAATTTTTAATAAATATCTTGAATTATGACGGCAAAGCAATGTTTCTGCTTCCTAAGCAACTAGGTTTCAGTCCATATGAGTCAAGAGTGGTTTTCATGCTAATAATTAATTTTACAGTATAAGAGAAATTCAAAGTGAGAGTATGTGGGATATTTGTTTTCTAATCTGTGTAGCAGTGTTTTAAAAACAATTTAAAATCATTTCTAGTAAACAAAGTCAAGGCCATATTAACACTTATTCTGCACAAAATAAAGATATTTCAACTGGGTCAAAAAGAATACATTTTTTTAAAATCATCACTAAAACTAAAGCATGGGGGAATAGAAAAAAAAAAAAGGAAAAAATCATTGTACTTTAAGACAATTGACCTGTAAGTAACCACTTATTCCTCTTACCTCAAAGTCATAATGTTTAAATTTAGAAATGCTAGGCCATTAGAAACATGATATAGAAAATGTCTTTAAAGTATTTTAGTGAGACTGCTGCTCCTCTGTGCAGATTTCCTACGGCTTTCTTAACTCCTTTAAGAAAATATTGAAGCAATTCACTTATTTTTACCATAGGAATTACACATTTCAAATGCAATTACTTTTCTCTGCATCCAAGAACAATAACTTGTCAAAAGTACCCTTGACCTTGGTTTACAAGTAATCTGACAATATATATTTATGCCCTTGCTGATCGTCCCATCCCACATTTTTTCATTAGGAAACAGAGATGCACAGGCAGTTACTGTACATTTTTCCACAGTGATAAGTGCTTCAGAATACAGTGGGATAAAATTGGAGCTTGGAGAGCTTGAAGAGCACTCTTAAATTTTAATTAAAACCCTCTAAGCTCACTAAAAATAATTAGACACTAAAATGTGCCAGTTTTATTTTGAAGTCACGATAACGTAGAAGGCACACTCCCTGACAACTGCTTCTGCTCGCCTCTCTTTCTCCCCCTCTGCAGTGAAACAACTGATTTTCCAAATACGAACAAGGGGGTATAAATAGAGGCTGTTTTCAGGCCTGCCCTTCCCGCTGGGAAGCTGACGGAAAAGACAGCAGAGTGGGTTTTTCAGACTGCACCAAATGAAACGAGAATAACTTGCCTAACCAAGAGTTCGAATCACTGACAAACCCTCGCTAAAACGCAGTCTTGCAAGGAACAACACGAGTTGTATCACAGTTGATCTTTTCTGATCCAAAAGCCAAACCTTTAACCTCTTAAATGTTTTTGCTATCTTAAAATATCTCATACAATGCTATATTCCACCCTATTTTTAGCCAAGCAGCAAGAGAAAGCATGCCTTTCCCATACAGCAGGGAATGATATAAACATCAACACAGATGCTCTGCCAGGAAGAGCTGGACTTCTCAAGCACTTGATCATTAAGGAATGCACCAACTGTTTTTGGATAATCTCGTGCCAGCTCCCCTTTTGCTCCACACTCCCCTCTGGGAGTGGCCAATCTTGTCCTGGTCCTAATTTTTCATTTTACTCCTCCATAGCCCCCTCCCGTTATCCCCGAAAAGATGAGAAATGGCATTTATGCCTAGCAATGAAAAAAGCAGGCTCACTTCCCCAAACAGACCAAAACTTTAAAACAATTAACCCTCCCCTCTTCTTTCAGATAAATTACTAAGTATAAAATGCAATCTGTTTCCTTTGTTTATTCAATATGAACAATTTGTAAATGACTCAAGGATAAAATTCAGAAAATGTTGTGCTAAATTAGAACCATTATAAACATGCTAATGATTCAATGCTTGAGTAAAACATGCATGATCGGTGTGAAGAAATAGATTTAGTGCTTGTGAAATTCTGTTGTGCTGCCTTAAAATGATTTGGCCATTAAATCAGATATATTCCTTCCAGGAAAAATGTAATTCCACAAGCACTTTACTAGATAGTATGGAGAGAGAGAGGGCCAGGGGGAGGAGAGGGAGCTATTGAAGTATCATTAGAACTATTAGATACCAGATTTTGGCATTTTTATAAGGGAGAGAAAGCCCCACACTTGAAATCTGCCAGAAATACACATGCAACATCATCACATTAGGTGCAATATCTCTTTGCACTGTTTTTATCTACCAAAGTCTTTGATAATTTTGTATAAGGACTCCTTAAAACTGAGAGTTAACAAACACTCATGGGATTCACATTGTTATTTATTGTAGATACAGATAAAAGATATGTCTCTTTCATCTGCTTTCCCGGGCTACTTAGCACCTAGAACAATATCAGAGGGATTATTCAAAACCAAATTCACCTCCCATATCCATCAAAGTACAAATGCTAATTGGTAACAGCTGCCCAAGGCCAGTATAGAATTACTAGGGGACCGATGCACAAAATTCGTGCACTGGGGGGGTGTCCCTCAGATCAGCCTGTAACCTCTCCAATCTGGGACCCCATTTAGGCCCGGTCGTACTGACATCAGGCCTAAATGGGCAGTCGGACATCCCTCTCACAATCCAGGACTGCTGGCTGCCAACTGCTCACCTGCCTGCTTTCCTGATTGCCCCTAACTGCTTCTGCCTGCCCCCTGATCACCCCCTAACTACTCCCCTGCCAGCCTGATTGATGTCTAACTGCTCCCCTGCCAGCCTGTTAGCCCCTAACTGCCCTTCCCTTCTGACCTGGTTGCCCCCAACTACCCTTCCCTGCAGGCCTGGTTGCCCCTAACTCTCATCCCCTGCAGGCCTGGTCAGCCCCAACTGTCCTCCCCTACAGGCCTGGTCACCCCTAACTGCCCTTCCCTGCTGGTTGCCCCCAACTGCCCTCCACTGCAGGTCTGGTTCCCCCAACTGCTCTCCCCTGCAGGCCTGGGTCCCACCAAATGCCCTTCCCTGCTGGCCATCTTGTGGTGACCATCTTGTGTCCACATGGAGGCAGCCATCTTTGACCACAATGGGGCAGCCGTCTTGTGTGTTGGAGTGACAGCCAATTTGCATATTTCTCTTATTAAGATAGGATAGAGGCCTGGTGCACAGGTGGGGGCCGGCTGGTTTTTCCTGAAGGGTTTCCAGGATCAGGGTGGGGTTCTCTTGGGACATGGGGTGGTCTGGGCAAGGGGCCTATGGTGATTTGCAGGCCAGTCATGCCCCCTGGCAACCCAAATGGAGGCCCTGGTATTTGGGATTTATTTATGTCCTATAATTGAAACTTTGTAGCCTTGAGTGGAGGCCAGGGTTGGCCAGGGCATGTGGGAAGCTTGGTTTCCTCCATCGCTGGGGGCAACCTGCTTGCTCCAGCTCCATGGCTCTGCCTACTTGTTGTGTTAATTTGCATACTCAAACAATTAACATATATAAAACACTGCTCTTTGAGTTCTACAAATACTTGAATTCATTTTTACTTTTTCAAATGCATGCTTAACTCCTTAAACACACACACACACAACTATTTTGGGCAGTAGAAAAATAATTTGTGTGTGGCCACTGTGTTCTATATTCCTTCTTTTATTTCTTTGTTTTGTTTTGTTTTGTTTTGTTTTGTTTGTTTGTTTTCAGGAAAGTGGGGAATACTTCTGAGTGCTATTGTTGTTGTGATGCAAGTTGTCAATCACAGAAACTGCTGCCTGCCTCCTACTGCTCCTCCCAGGAACACAAAGAGGAATTTGACCCAGGAACTATCTGGAAAGCCTCTCTAATGCTCAGGTTGGAAGCAATAAGCATGTGGGCATGAGACTGTCATGGCCATGGTCCCTGGCACATAAAGTAAGACTGAGCAATGAATGAAGCCAAAAATACAGAGGGGGGTGGGGTGGAGGGGGGAGGTAAGGTAGCGAGGATCAAAGATAAGATAGAGAAAAAAAACTTTACATTGTGTTAGCACACTTACATCCAAATAACTAAAACCAAATTCTGCTTCTGGGCTTCTTAGTAATATAAGCCAATATATTCCTGGTTTTGTTTAAGCTAGTTTGAGTTGGGTTTCTGCCAGTTACAAGTTAAAAAAATAAACAATAGAAAATCATAACAAAAGCTGTCATACACAGACAAATGTGTTATGTTTCAAATTTAACACTGGAAACCACCAATGCATTGACCTGTACTCCCCATTTAAAACATTTATTACTACCAGGTTCAAACATTGAAGTAAATATCTTGCTTTATTGAAAATATGCAATAACTATAAGCAAACTCATATAGGGCTGCTATTTACAATTATTTAGCTATCTAAATTAGGATTTTTAAAATATATATTTTTATTGATTTCAGACAGGAATGGAGATGGAGAGAGAGATAGGAACATCAATGATGACAGAGAATCATTGATCGGCTGCCTCCTGCAAGCTCCCTACTGGGGACCGAACCACAACCCAAGCATGTGCCCTTGACAGGATCAAACCATGACCCTTCAGTCCACAAGTTAATGCTCTGTCCACTGAGCCAAATTAGCTAGGGCTGAATTAGGATTTTTTTTAAATGAAACAACCTAAAGAAAATACATCAGAAATAAAAAATGAAAACTGAGGCTCATTAAACACACACACACAACAACAACAACAACAAAACTCCTAAGATCACCGGGACCAATTTGGCTCAGTGGATAGAGCGTCGGCCTGCGGACTGAAGGGTCCCGGGTTCGATTCCGGTCAAGGGCATGTACCTTGGTTGCGGGCACATCCCCAGTGGGGGGTGTGCAATAGGCAGCTGGTCGATGTTTCTCTCTCATCGACGTTTCTGACTCTCTGTCCCTCTCAATTCCTCTCTGTGTAAAATCAATAAAAAATATATTTTAATAAAAAACAAAACCTCATAAAATCAACAAGCCTGGGTTTCAGTTTTGTTCATCAAAACAGCTTCATTGCTCTGGTTAAAGGATTATATTTAATGCTATAAAATGAAATTATAAAATAAGTTTTTACTGATAAAATAATCCTTCTTATCTGTTTTATTTATGTATTGACATACCATAAATATCACTTTAAAGCAAGGTCTTTAGGGCCCTACATAATCTGGCCCTAGTGATTTATCTCCTATTATTCTTTTTTCCCTTTACATTGAATTTATGGGGATAACACTGGTTAACAAAATTGTACAGGTTTCAGGTGCACAATTCTACAACACACCATCTGTACCCTGTATTGTGTGTTCACCACTCCAAGTCAAGTCTCCATCCTTTCTCCCCCCTGTACCATCCTCCACTCTCCCACCTCCCTCCTTCCTGACAATCACCACTGTTGTCCCTGTCCATGAGTTTTTTTCTTTTTTTCTCTCAATCTCTACACCCACACCTAGCCTCCCATAGCTGTGCATTTGGTTCAATTGAGAACACCAAACATATCTCACTCTTCTGTACATAGTGTTGTGCTGTTTCACTTCCACACCTTCACTCATGACATCCTCCTGACCAGAACATCCCCCCACCCTTCTTGATGCTTATTCTGAAGTGCCTACATTAAATACCACCTCTTCAATAGAGATATGATACTACACAGCAACAAAATAAAACAAACTACTACCTGTAACAATGACAATGCATTGAATGAAAACAAAACAAAAAAACAACAACACAAGAACATAGCTTTATAATTTCATTTTATACAAAGTTCAAAAACATACAAAATGAATGAATCTATACTGACAAGAAAGAATAGTGATTATCTTTTGGAGGTTATAATTGGGAGGGAGAATGAAGGAGCCTTCTGGGACACTGGAAATGTTCTTTTCTTATTAAGAATGATGATTACCATGAGTGTGTACATATATATAAAAGTTTATCAAGAGGTACACTTAAGAGTGTACTTTTACCACATGAATGGTTTATTTAAATAAAATATTTTAAAATACAGAATTATTACCCTATGCTCAGGCTATTTCTTACAAAATACATACTGGATGCCATATAATATTAGTTAATTCTCTACTTGTAAAGGTGAAATGTAGAACAGACTACCTCAGAGATAAATACAACCTTCCATAAATAAAAAAGAGGTCACCTAGCATTTGTGTATCGAGAACAACAATAGAAATTAGATTGTAAGATCCCAGAACAACAATAGAAATAAGATTGTAAGATCCCAGAGTACCTGAAAAATGCAGGTATCTTTGTCTCCACCACCACCACCCCCCCAAAAAAAGGACAATTTTTTTCAGCTTCTGCAGTTAGAAGATGACACTTTCCATGTGACTATAATGAAAAAAACAAGTTTTTACAGAAGTAGGAAGGAAGAAATCCAGGAAAGGCACAAAGTTTCTCTAACCTTTGATTTTAAAATTCTCCAAACATTTACCCTTAGAATAAAGTCTAAATTCCCTTAAATGACTTAAATGGTTCTGGGCCCACATACCTCTCTAGGTGTTCTCACCACTGCCTATTCTTCTCTTTTTCCTCCATACTGAAATTCTGTCCATTCCCACAAAGAACAAGATGCTGCCTGCCAAACTTTCTTGTGATATCTACATATGCTCTTCACCCTGTCTGAAACATTCCACTACTTTCTTTTACTTACTCCTATTCATTCAGTGACAATTTAAAAGCCATTTCTCCTCAAGAATGTCTTCCATAGACCATTGAAATCCTATGCTACCCAAATCATGACTTTCAACATATGCTATTATAGTAACTTCATCATCAATCCTCTCTATCAGACTGTAAGTTCTATGAAACCAAGAAATATATCTATCCTGCTCATTAGCATATCCTTAGTGTCCAGCATAGCCATTGGACCATAGAACACACTAAAGAAAAATATGTAAATCAATGAGAATGAATGAAGATGAGAGAATACAAGGTATAGTAAATCTTACTAGTGTCCCAAAGACAAGTAAATAATAGTATAAACACAATTTGGCTACTATGTCTATTTTCTGTAATTATTTACCATTTAGACTGCCATAGATTTCAGTTCTTTCTTTTTAATATATCATCATGCCTTGGCTACACTTAAGGCACCAAAGAAAATATTTTTAAGGGAATCACAGTTCCCTAATGTCTAATGTACTGGTAGAACTAAAGATCCAAATAAGAAAACCCTAGGAGAAGATGCAATTTATATTTTTAACATATTTTATTGATTTTTTTTTTTTTTACAGAGAGGAAAAGAGAGGGATAGAGAGTTAAAAACATCAATGAGAGAGACATGTTGACAGCTGCTTCCTGCACACCTCCTACTGGGGATGTGCCTGCAACCAAGGTAAATGCTCTTGACCGGAATTGAACCTGGGACAGTTTTTACAAGAATCATTTCTCTCACAGCAAGGGCAATAAATTAAGTAATCATCAGCATTTTGAAAACTTCTACCTAAACACAAATTCTTTTTCTAAAATCATTTTTAACCTTATTTTCAATGTTGGCATTTTGAGTGAAAGGAGAATAAAAGCTAAAATTATGCTCTCAAAAAAGAAAACAGTTGTAGTCAGAGAAAGAAAAATTATAGCTTAAATATTTTGCCTTATTATTTTGAGAGGAAACAGAGAAAATGGTAGCAAATTCTCAACTAAGTATTGTTCTGTGAAAGTCCAAACACTGACCAATTCTCTTGATGGCACAGAGCACAAAGGCTCTTTCAACAGCCCCATACATAGCTTAAAGATGAACTTCATATGCCTTTCTATCTTCTATTCAAACTAGGCAACAATTAGTGGTGTGAGAGGGAATACAGCTATCATCTAAAATGAAAGCTGATAATAGTATGTGTCTATATGTTTTGACCCTACTGTGAACATCAAATGTGGGTACTTAACAACTTCTTATAATTAAATGGCAATCAAGCTTATCAACAATATAGTTCTAAAATCAGTTCTTAGTATTAAAGATTATATACATCTGTTGTTCTGAATAAAACTTGCGACTAGTGAGTAAAGTTCTAGAGATCTAATGAACAGCATTGTAATTGTTGTCAACAATACTATCTATAAACTTCAAAGTTTCTAAGAGACTAGATCTTAATTATTCTCAATGACCACACACACACACACACACACACACACACACACACACACACACACAAGATCATTATGTGATGTGACAGAGGTATGCTGATCATCATACTATAATGTATAAATGTATCCAATCAACACAGTGTACACCTTAAACTAATACCATGTTGCATTTTAAAAAGGAAAATATATATCAATACATGTGAGCCAGATACTGAGCTGAAGTGAGGAAGACAATTACCCCCCAGATGGGCAGAGAATATACCTGAAGCCTCAGCTGAAATGTGACATGGCTAAACAAACAAAAATAAGGAGGCCAGTCTAAAAGTGTTCTCTCTGAAAGTAAAGAGACAATGTCTCAGAGTACACGTTCAGTAATCATTAGCTACAGCCTCAAACAGAAGTGTAATGTTTAAAGAAGGGAGCTAGCTGCACACCATATAATCCTTAGAGTCATTGCATTTGTTAGGCAACATAGTCCCTTACACATAAAGCTGTATTTTACATCCAGGTGCTTTAAATATGCAGGCTGTGCCTTGACGGTGGATGACTCACCATAGGAAGAAAAACTGTGAGAACATCTTATGGTCAGATCATTGACGCATTAAGATCAAAATGTAGAGAAATATTTCTAAGTTTTTCCTAAATTTTATGTCAGAGTCTCAAATGGCAAAATAATTCATTGTTGAGAAAGAAGATCACTGCAATCAGTTTCTAACTCTTAAACGTCGAAACCAATCTCAAAATTCACGGAAGTCTTATCAAGTTATCCATTGACAGGTGACTTTCTCCTCTCCCACTCATCTGCCTTAGTTTTTGTAAGATGTTCTCAAAATCCAAAGCAAAAATTGCAAGAAAATTATTTGGATGATTAGGGGTTTTGTTTCAAATGGATTTCTTAAAGGATAGTGACAGTAATAAAATAACAATGATGATAATGAGCTTTAAGCTTTAAGTGTCCAAGAAGAGTTGAAATAACTAAGAACAGCCTTGATTTTATCCTAATTTTTACTTCCCAAGGACCCATAGAGTTCTCTAACATGTTACATCTGGATTCCAATATTAACTGAACCCTTTATCACTCCCGTTGCCTTCCTGACCAAAGTAAAATTTCCAAGAGTAATTACATTCTTAGGTATATGCCTAAAGAATGGAAATCAAAGACTCAAACAGAAAATTGTATCCCAATGTTTGCTGTGGCATTATTCACAACAGGCACATACTAGAAACAACAGTAACCAAAGTGTCCATCAACAGATGAATGTTAAAAAATTATTAAAAAATGTGATAAATACACACGGTGGAATATACACTATGGAATATTATACAGCCATAATAAGAAATGAAGTTCTGATACATGCTACAATACAGATAAACCTTGAGGACATTATGGAATGTGAAATAAAACATATAAAAAGGACAAAATTATATTATCCTACTTATATAAAATATCTATAATTGATAAATTAACAGGAACAGAAAGTAAATTATAGTTTACCAATGAATGGGTGGAAGGGATAATGGTACATTATTGCCTAATAGTTAGCAATTGGGTTGGGGCTTTGAAAAGTTTTGGAAATAGTGGTAATGGTTTTACAAAACCGAGACTAACTAATGCCACTGAATTGTATATTTAAAACTCATTAAAATGGTAAAATTTATATATAACCACAACAAAAATAAGAGTCTATCAACTTGTAGTTCATTGGGTATTTTTATTAAAAATGTGTATTAAATTCAGTTAAAGGCTTTTTTAACATCTATGGAGGTAATCCAATTAATTTTTCCTTATATCCTTTAATATAGTGTATTCTATTCAGGAAATTTCTAATATTGAACAATGCTTGTATTCTGGGCATAATTCCCATTTAGTCATAGTGCAACCTATTTTTAATGTAGTATTGATTATATTTATTAACATTATATTATTCCATCAAAATTTATAAATTAAGTTGGTATGTAATTTACTTATAGTACTATTTAGTCTAGGTATAATTTTATATTTACTTCATAAAAATAATAATGACATTTTCCTCCATTTTAAATATAATTTATAGAGAATTGGGACTATCTGGTGTTTGAAGATTTGAAAGAATTCCACTACAAAATTTTCTAGGCCTACCACATCTTGCAGGTATTTCCTTGACTAAATTTCTCTATTTCCTTTATGGAAGTCATCTCTTTAAGCTTTCTAGCTTTAATGGGTTCAATTTGATAATTTTCAGTAGAGACAGGTCAGCCCCCAAAGAAAAGCTACGTAGTGTCTTAGCTGAGTTCTCTCCACGATCTTCTCACTCCTGAGAAATAATTTTCTCAGATTTCCAAATAGAAAAAGCAAAGTACCAACAAAGGAGAAATATATGAATAATCTTGGAGAGAAAAAGTATGACCAAGAATATTATGCTAAGGATGTATCATTTACATATGACGATTAAAGGCAGGTGGACTCAACTGCGATAGAATTTTGAGAATACATAACATACCGCTAAGCTATTCTTGAGATTGGGAGGGAAACTTCTCAAAATAAAATTCACCCAATTAAGAGAAAAAAAGAAAAGAAAAGAAAAGCTTGGGTAAAATAATTAGTATTGATTACATATAGAATAAACATTGTGGGAATTTTAATTACAAAACAGAATGTAAATGTTATAAACCCTAACAATTCAAAATTCGCAAAATAACTAACAAAAAAAAATCAGAAATCAGTGCTGGAGATTTGGGATAAAGTATAAGAGCATATAATGCCCTTATTTTATAAACGGGAATCCAACTGTTTTCTTTAAATATAAATATGTAATTTTTAAAGAGAAAACCTCTTAATTTTCTCATGTCTCCCCCCCATTTTGAACATTAAGGGGAATCTTTTAGCAAGTAACTCTAATGTTGAAAATAAATATTTATTTGGGATTGCAAAACTCCTTTAATTCTAGTTCTATTTCTATTTTGTCTATTGGAGGCCCGGTGCATGAATTTGTGCATGGGTGGGGTCCAGCTAGCCTGGCCAGGAGGAGGGGACATGGCAGTTGGCTGGTCTGCTTACTGGTGGAACTCCTGGTCAAGGGGACAATTTGTATATTATCCTTTTATTATATAGGATATACACTGAGTGGCCAGATTATTATGCTTTAGAGATCATAATAATCTGGCCACTCAGTGTATAATCTAATCCCATTTTTACAAAATTCTTTCTATCTGCCCATTAATTCATATGTCATCTACTTTCTTCTCTTATTTGTATAAATGCATTAGTATGGTATCTATCTAGTATTAATTATGGTAATTTTCAAGTAATAGCATTAATCTTTCTATTCTTTATTTTCACATTTTTCAACATTGATTTCTTCCTCAAAAGAGTATAATTTTAATAAAAACATAAAGCTATTTTTAAAAACTGAAGCAAATATGCCAAGAGATTACTCATGTTTAATTCTATGTAGAAAAATAGCAATGGTTATTCTCTTCCTTGCCTTTTTCTGAACTCGTTTAATTTTAAAACAATGACAAGATTCAAGTGTTGTATTCATCGTGCTGGCCAAAACTGAGGTTAATCTTCAATATCCAAAGTAATATTGCTGAGGTCACACCTAGACTACTTTACTCTTAAGTATGTTTTAGCAGCTAACCGATGGCAATAGGCAAAACATGAACTAAGCCATTGCTCCTGGATCAATTATTAGACCTTTCAGCTCTTAGTGACAAATTACAACACCTCTTCTGGCATGGAAGTGTGTCGAAGTAATGGTAGATTAGGCAAGAGGCATTGGAAAGTTATAACTTTTAATTATTTTTTATATTTTTATTGATTTCATTGAGAGGAGAGAGAGAGAGAGAGAGAGAGAGAGAGAGAGAGAGAGAGAGAGAGAGAGAACAATGATGAGAGAGAATCATTCATCAGCTGCTTCCTGCACACCCCACACTGGAGTTTGAGCCTGCCATCCAGGGATGTGCCCAACCGGGACTCTAACAGTGACCTCCTGGTTCGCAGGTTGATGCTCAACCACTGAGCCATGCTGGCTGGGCATATACCTTTTACTTTTAAAGTAGTCTTATTATTTTAGAAAAATAAATAAATTAAAAGTAAAAGCAAGAAAAAATTAACAAACACAGTGTGACAAAATTTTGAAAATTCTAGATTCTAAGTAATGGGTATATGCAAGCACATTATACCATTCTCTCCCTCTTTTTCAATCCTTATATATTACATAAAGTAAGGATTCTTTGCAAGATATAAGCTCAACCTTAGAACAAAACATCTTAAGAAAACTGATCATTCACATTATATTATGAATTATTTTAATCAAATAATTAGATCTTTTTCCTCCTATCACCTAAGACTATGTACATTAAAAGTCTGTTTGTGAGGAGAATAGAGGCAAATATACTTTGAGAAAATGGTACATTTCAGCAAGAGCAGCCAGAGGCAGCAATAGGGTTGGAGAAGCAGTGATAAGCTATTCAAGGACACCAAATATGTATTTTACTTTTCTTTGAAAATATATCTAGTTTCTTGTTATTACCTGAAATCATTTTATGCATAGTCTTGGCTTTCCTCACAGAAGGCAGTAAATATTTTCTCAGACAATGTAAAAAAAAAAAAAAAATTATATATATATATATATATATATAGGTTCATATTCTATTTCATATCTACTTGTAGTACTCTGGTAGATTTTTACTCTATTTCTACCCATAGTGGTGATAACAACTAACAATTATGCAGTACTTAATATGGTAGCACTTGACTTAATATGCTATACATCAAACTGATAAGTGCTTTTAAATGCAAGGATTCCATTAATATAGACAAGTCTGTGGGATGTGTCCAGTGGAGTTAAGAAGTTTCCCCATAAAAAAAGCTGTAGTACATATTATATACAAAGAAATATTACTCAGCCATAAAAAAGAGCACAATGGTACCATTTGCAACAACATGGACAGATCTAGAGGGTATTGTGCTAAGTGAAATAAGTCAGTCAGAGAAAAAGACAAATACCATATAATTTCACTTACATGTGGAATCTAAAGAACAATATTTAAAAAATACAAATAAGATAGAAACAAACTCACAGATACAGAGAACAGACGGATGGTTGCCAGAGGGTTAGTGGGGGATGGTGTTGGAATGGGTAAAAAAAGGTGAAGGGATTGAAAAGTACAGGTTGGTAGTTACAAAATAGTCATAGGGATGCAAAGCACAGCACAGAAAATATGTATAGTCAATAATATTATAATAACTATGAATGGTGTCAGTTAGGTACTGCAAGTATCAGGGGGAACACTTTGCAAAGCAGAGAATTATCTAAACATTATGCTGTACACCTGAAACTAACACAAAATAATATTAAATGTAAAAACAAAAGAAAGAAACTTCCCCAGAGTGAGACAGCTAATATGTAATAGAAATGGGTTTCTAACCCAGGCAATTTGAGTTCAGAGCCTGTGCTCTTAACTACTAAGTTAATGTTTACCCAACTCTTTTCTAATATTTTCTGAAAGTCACACAAAATTCTGAAAGGACACAAAAATATGACTCCTCGGATTTTTCAAAACTCTAAGTCCTCCCTCAGCAAAAGTTAAAGACTCCACCAGAGAGGCAGCAAGATGAATCAGAACAACTAAGCTAGAATCGTCATGATAAACAGACTGTTTTTGGCAACCCCAAAGCCACCCAGAGCCCCTCTCTCCTTCACCTGCTTTTCACTACAGAGGCTGCTGGAGCAAACATTTGCTTTGCTGGTCTCCTTTACAGCTAGGAACATTGGCCATGTGATCAAGTTCTAGACCATGAGACAAAAGGAGGAAGCCTGCTATGGGGCTCTGGGAAATAGTTTCTCACTTTGATTTTTCTTAAAGAGAAAAACATGGAATAATGCTCTGCCACTCACCGCCCTCTGCTCCCGCTATTAGAATGAGGGGCTGCCCTGATGAAAGGAAGGCCAGAAGAATTGCGGTGATACATGTCAAGTCCTGACATTGTTACT
The DNA here is from genome assembly GCF_964339955.1 of Pipistrellus hanaki. Lineage (NCBI taxonomy): Eukaryota > Metazoa > Chordata > Mammalia > Chiroptera > Vespertilionidae > Pipistrellus > Pipistrellus hanaki. The sequence continues at coordinate 53,255,236 of NC_140511.1, forward strand.
CTCCTGTACCAACCAACACCAGACACTCCATTCAGACTTCTTGTTGTGTGTAAAAATGAAACACCTATTTCTTTAAGCTAAGGTGGTTAAATATTTTGTTTTGTTGTTGATACTGGCAGCCTAAAGCATTCCCAACTAATGTAAGTTTCACCACTGAATAGTCATGCCACCTGAAGCATAAAGCCTCAATTTCCTCATTTGTTGCAAAGACTAAATGAGAGAACATTTGAGAAATGCTTAGTTTTACACAGAGTGGTTGTGTTAGTAAAATGTAGTTTAGTCTGAGCTATAAATGTTCAACACTTTATAGAAGAAACAAAATGTTAATCACTATTACTACAAAATCCTAGCTCTAAGGCAAAGCACCTACGGCATATAAACTGACAATGTGCCATCGATTGAAATATGCCGCCCCCCAATAAATATATTAAAATCCTAATCCCAATGTGACAGCATTTGAAGATGGGAGGTTTGGGAGTTAATTAGGTTTAGATGAGGTCGTAAGTTTGGGACCCTCATTATGGGATTAGGGTCCCTAAAATGGAGGGACACCAGAGAACTTGTCTCCCTCCCTCCCTGTTTCTCTTCTCCCTCCCCCCCCCTTTTTTCCTTCTCTCTCCCTTCTTTCCTTTTCCCTCCCTCCTTTCCTTCTCCCTCTCCCCTCCTTTCCTTCTCCCTCCCTCCCTCTCTCCACACCATGTAAGGACAAAATGAGAAGATAGACATCTGCAAGCCAAGAACTGAGCTCTCCAGAACAGTGAGAAATAAATTTCTGTTAAAATACCCAGTCTATGTTATTCTGTTATGGCAGCCTGAGCTGATTAAAATACTATGTGAACAGCATCTACCACAAAGTGGCCAATAGGACAAAAAGGGAACATTGAACTGCTTAGGAAAGTTAAATAAGTATTTAGGAAAGTTAAATAAGTATTTAACAAAAGGTGCATTCTCTTTTTAGGCTACCTACCTTTCATTCATCCCTCAGCCTCAAGCAGTAACTACCTCAAAGGCTCCAAATCTTCTCTGGATCAGGAGTGGAAAAAGAAAGCCTCAGATTGATTTATCTTTCTCTTCCCCCTCTGCTGGAGGAAGAGAGATGTGGAACCTCACTTGACAGCCGATTCTCCTCATAGCTTTCTACATAGCATGATAATCACGTTGGATTTGGAGTTATTCAATGCGGTGTCAAATATAGGTTCTGTAAATTATTAACTTTGTGACCTTCATTAAATAAATTTTATCATTTGCAAAGTAAAGATAATAATATTATCTGTATCTACTAAATGAGAGCATGTATAAAAACCACTTAGCCAGTTCCTCATGTGCCTTGTAGAACAGAGTCCTTGACTAATGTCAGCCGGAAAAAAATGATGGGATCAATGATGAGTAGTTGAGGAAAATTTTACCCAAATGTTATAAAATTTTTAGGCACCTCACCTCAATTATTTAAGAGGAAAGATGTATTCACCTCGTTTTCTATTACTGCTTAGCCTTGTTTGTTTTTAAAATGTCAAAAAACAAAATATTTTAAAAAGAAAGTATGCAGTTTTTCATTTTATTCTTTCACTTTTATCCCAGATACCTTCCTTTTAAATAAACCATTCCAAGTGAAATCTAATTACAATATTACCTACCTGAGACTTTTCAAGATAAAAACAAATAATGTTTCAAATACCTCAACAAGACATAATTGCCTAATGAGTTTATTATCCTATAAACACCACAATAATTATGACCTATGGCACAAACATAAAACAATACAATCTATTTCCTCCCACAAATACAACTCCATATGATCAAAACTACACAGTACCAGAAGATATTACTCAGCGTTCAGAGCTCAGATGTCAAGATTTCCAACAAGCCTTAACTTGCACCTGCAAATGGTTGGTGAATGCTTCTCTTCCAGGTAAAAACTAAATTAAGCACAGAGATTGGGAGCTCCAAAGCCCCAACACCAAGTTTAGAGAGAGAGAGAGAGAGAGAGAGAGAGAGAGAGAGAGAGAGAGAGAGAGAGAGAGAGAGAGAGAGAGAGAAAACATGAACCTAAGTGGTAAAAGAAAACCTATAGATGGAAATAACAGGTTTTAAACAAATGACTTAAACAAGAATGAAGATAAAAACTACAAACCACTTTACCAATAAAGGCTCAAGTTTTAAATGACAATGAATTCTTATATATTGTCAAATAAAGCTAGAATACAAGCCTAAATCTGATCAGGTAAAGAAAATTCAAAGGGGTTCAGAAAGAGAAACCCAAACAGGAAACACGATTTGATCGAAACTTCACTTTCTTGCTCTACACACAGGTTTGAAGGGTAAATGCTGATCTAGTGCCATCGAGGGAACAGAAAGCACAGGAGGACTAACGGGAACTATGGCAAGACCCTAAACCACACGTATAAATGTCTTTTTTTTTTTTTTCCTCTGAGAAGCGCTATCTACAGTGAAACTGCAGGACTCAGGATTGTTGCACTAGAATGCCATGGTTTTTACATTACCATTCTATCACTATGAAAGATTTCATTTATTTCAGTAACAATGAAAATGTCCCACTATTAAAATACCACAGTTGACACACCCTACATGTCACAAAGGGAATTAGAGATAAACAGTCCAAAGGACAAAAACTGGATACTTAAATGGAGACTAAAAGTCATTCAAAACTTTCTTCTGGTTTATTTCAAAGCTTTATATGGCCTATTTTCAATTAACATGAACAAAACAAAATAACCTAATAAATTTGAGAAATTTAGGGTAAGTCAGTAATTCTTCTCTCTCCAGATGTTGGACTATCTTTTTTAAGTAATATTTTTTAGTGCCTTATTTTTATGTGATTATTCCTGAAGACTTTAGCTATTGTGACTACATTCCTTCAAATGCTAAATATTACAGCATGTATTTGAATTGCATCTTCATAATTACAATGTTGCTTACCAAATGTCTTTAGTAGGTGTTCCCTGCCTAACTGCAAAAATAGCATGCCTTGGGCTTCTCAGAGAATCAGATAAAAACTTACATTTTAAAAATAACAGCATTTCAAATAAGATATATGTATATGTGCTGAAAGTTACTTACAATTTCACAATTTAAATATTATGCAATAAAAGACATTCAAAACCTAATTTTCCATTTTTATTTGATTTCACTTTTAAAAATCAGTCAATTTTTTCTTAATTTATGAAGCTAAAAATGCCAGTTTAGTCAATACATATTTTATGCATTATAGCTTCATCACTGAGTAATGAAATTCTATACTGATGAGGCATACCAACTCTTGAAAAATCTACATATGATACTATATTCAGATTTTTCTTATAACTGACATCAGAAGAGGGCAAAGACAATTTCAAAACAGTCTAAAGCTTTGATCCATCCATGGCTGTTTGGATGCATTGTTTTTTCAATGTTAAAACAAACAACAAAGTCTATCAAGAAGTGACTTGATCAAAAAAGAGCAGTTCCCTTTGGAATGCTCAACTCCAGTAATCCTTGTGGCCACACTATGGACATGTGTCTATATTTTAAGTGTTTGTGTAAGCGTTAGGGACTGCTTTGAGGATGTCAAAAATGCAGATAAAGTAATTTTGATGCCAAAAACGGTATCAAATTAGTTTTCCCCACAAAAATTTTGGATTTGGTCTTTGATTTATCAAAAGCAGAACCTCTGTAAAAGGAGAAGCACTCAAATTGGTAAGCTGACCAAAATGTAAAAATAAAAGGAAAGTTATGATACTTTATTTGAGCTTATTTTTTTATAGGAACCGTATGTATGACTTTCACTTTCTAGAAAGTGGTTTTCTCTTGAACACACATCAGAACCATTCATCATAATATAATTGCAAGTTGTCAGTCAGGGCCGCACCCTTCTCTTTGTGGCAAACCGCCAACACATCTGTCAGAAGCACTCAGAAGCTTCCGTGTGCTATTGTAATTCTCTACAAAAAGAACAAGCCCATTCACCGATTTCACATTTTCCAAGCAAAACAATGACTTGCTTAAAACCCAATGCAAATGAAATTGTTGTGTTTTCCTATAGACCATGAGCTACTTTCTCACCCAAGTGACTGATCGCACCAGTATAGTTAAAGGGGACCATTTATCTTGTACATGGTTCATTTGTTGATTTCATTATGTACTGGATACAAATTTTTAAAAACAAGAAGGCATGTCTATGCTGTATAGTAATGTGTGTAAATATAAGGCATGCATATATTCACCAGTGCATGTAAGAAAGCATGCAATTACCTACTATTTCAATAAATTCCTTTCCCTTAAATGTCCTCTTTCTGTCATACAAATACTACATAGTGACAGAAATCAAACCTATTTTTAGTAAGAACAAATTTACTCTGGTATTATCACAGGTCAGTCCAATGATCATGGACTTAGATCATCCCTACAATGTAAAGCAAGCAACTCACAACGGTGTACCATAGTGGAAAGGGGATAAAATTTCTTGTAGCTACCATTAAGGAAGAGTTAAAGAGAACTCTTTTATTCATTCTCCAGCTAACCTTTCAAAGAAATGTCCAAGTACCAGGAGAAGTAAAGTCTAAAAAGTTTAACACCAACAGAAGAAACCTCATAAAAAAAAAAAAAATAGATCCAAGGTGCCAAATGTTCACAAGTCCCAACTTTTCAAATGGCTTTCAGTTGTGTTCAACTGATAACTTGCCAGCATGCTTTCTCTATCCACGTAACAAAGCAAACTACTGTGTAAAAGAAGCTTTTTTAATGTTTATTTATCTGCAAATTTGAATAAAAAATACATAACTTAAAGTTATAAGCATCCTTTTACTACAAGTTAAAGCAATCTTCTCACATACATGTACATATTTATAATTTCATACTAGAGGCCCAGCGCACGATTAAATTGTGTGCACATAGGATCCTCTAGGCCTAGCCTGACTTCAGGGCCACGTCCGCTGCCCTGTGACCCCTCACACGCTCTGCGGATGCTGCTGGAGACCCGCCCCGCCTGCCTCGAAAGCCACTGCTCCTTTGGATGTGATGCCCTTACGAGCGCAGGCCTTTTATGATATAGATACTAAACATGTTAATATTAATATATGTGATTTTTTTTTCCTACTATGTTGCTGAGAAACAAAATTAAAGTTTTCAAAAATGATGAAAACCAAAACTCCAAACCTAGGAAAATTTTATTGGCTCTCAATCATCAATATAATACATATTTTATAGATAAAATACATGTATTTGATAGTTACCATAGGTGATAACTATACCAAACACACAGATTCCACATTAATATCTGTTACTGTCATACTTAAGTCAGATGAGTGAGTTTTAATACTTTATCTTACTTAACCTCGTTTAATGTGTTACTTAATAGTGTCAAAAAGGTGATAATAACATCACAATATTATAAAAGATTCAGAGGGTGACTTTCCCAAGATCATTCAACAATAGAAATTATGATCTTCAACTTCAAAAACAAATCATGATATTTCATATGTCTGTTTTTACTGAGTTACATGCACATACAAATGTAAATATTAGCATACATATGTTATGATATACATCATTTTTATATACAGGGTGGGACAAAAGTAGGTTTACAGTTTTAAATATGTGAAACAGAGTTTATTCTTATATTATTATTTATTAATTTCTAGAATCCCAATGCACAAAATTCATGCAAGGGCCTTGGCCCCAGCCCCTGCCCACCATCACCTCAACCAAGGGGGTCTCTACCACCTCTACCACAGTCCCCACCCACCTCCACCACTGTGGCCAGGGGCCTCTGCCGCCTCTGCTTCAGTCCCCACCTGCTGTTTTGTCCAGAAGAAAGAACACCCAGAAGGATGTCCACTCTAATTAGCATATTACACTGTTATTATTATAGACTAGAGGCCCTGTGCATAAAATTCATGCACAGGTAGGGTGCCTAGGCCTGGCTGGCAATCAGGGTCGAACAGTTTCCTCACCCCCCACCTCCTCCTTTCCTCACTCCCTCAGCACCCCACTGCCACTGGTCACTCGCCATGTTCTGCACCACTCCCTGGTGGTCAGTGCACTTCCTAGCAAGTGATCAAACTCCCGGTCTCCCAGTAAAACTCCCGAGGGGACACTTTGCATGTTAGCCATATATATATATATATATATATATATATATATATATATATATATATATATATATATATATATATATGTAGTATTTTTTTTCATATAAATAACTGGAAATCTACTTTTGCTCGATCCTGTATACCTCCTTATACTAAAAAGACACTACAGATTTGAGAAATTCAGGGGATCCAATAAGGCACAGTAGTGCAAAAAATATAATAATTTAGGATGCCTTATCTCATGAATCTCAACTAATTTTTTTAGCAGCAATGCTCACATATTTTCATTTCACAATAAAACATATAGTCATGACACCCAAATAAAATGCTTCACATCTATTCCTACCAGTGAAGTGAAAAGAAACAAGTAATATTTTACTGAGTTCAATAAAAGGATTAAAAATATCTGCCTTTGACAAAATGATCATAAAACCATGCCTTCAGTCTTTATTGGAAAGAATATGTACAGCTATTCATCAATAAACTGACCAATTTTCTAGAATCAAGATAAAGTTTATTTTAAAAATATGTTTACAAGATAAACTATTGAAACAATACATGTAAAATGATTGTGGAGTGGGGATTAATATAAGATCTTAAATAGGGAAAGTAACAGCTGTCAAGTTGATCAGCTATAACTGGTTCCTTGTTACTTTTATTTAAAAATGGCTGCACTTATAAATGTTAGATTTTCAAGATAAAACATTCTTTAATATATATGTATTTTTAAACCTTACTTTAGGACATGTATTCATTGATTTTTAGAGAGAGAGAAAGGAAGAAGGAGAGAGAGGGGGGAAAAACATCGATGTGAGAGAGAAAACATCCATGGACTACAGCCACACCTACTCCTACTGGGGTTGAACCCGCAATCTGGGCGTGTGCCCTGATAGAGAATTCAACCACAAACCTTCAGGACATGGGATAATGCTCCAACCAACTGAGCCACACCAGTCAGGGCCACAACTTGGTATGCTTGCATTATTAGCATAACCGATGGACACAGGCACAGGGGCAGTGGAGGCTTACCCAGGATGGGAATCGGGAAAAAGGAGACATCTGCAAAACTTTAGACAATAAACAAACAAATTTTTGATATTCCAATTTTAATGTAATATGGGGTTGTGGGGCCAAAATTCATCAGTTCATTTACTTAGAAATTATTTTCAATTAATTGCTTCAGTGTAGTACTATTTTAAGAAAGGAGAAACTTTCTAGGAAGTTAAAACCACAAATGCAATGATCATCTTTAGGCATCATAAGACTTAGGCAATGGTAGATTAAAAGTTTGAATCTATAATATTAATATACACTGTATAAATAGTATAAAAATTTTAATGTTTTATTTGCTTTGTGATAAAATCCAATTTTTTAAAGTCATGTATAACAACCACAAGGTAGAGATAACACTCACTCTCCTTTTTTTAATCAGCAGTTAAGTAAAAACATTTTGTAAATAAGAACTTTTGGTCCTGGGCAGTTTTTAAATCTATTTGTAATTTTTAAAAATATATAAGTAATTCATTATTATCATATTCCTTTTATTTTACTCAGATGATAGCAAAGAAAGAAGTATGAATTTGGATATTATGTTAGAAAGATCAGACTAAATATTAGCAATTCCCAAATATGTGTACATCAAAAACATATACATTTTCATAATTAATATTAGTTTATCAGTTATAAAAATCAAGGGTAATTTTAAGCCACCTTTCTAAAATTAATGCCCACACTACTTGATGTCTGATTATACACAAACACACACATATTTGCATAATTTTTTGGCAAAATAACAATACAAGTCTTTATATCACCCATATAAAAAATGTGAAATAAAAATTTAAGTGTTTTTATTAGCATATCCGCACAGAGAGAGAAGCTGTGGCAGATACATGAGTCTTTATATATGACTTGGCTAAGGGTCAATAGCAAATATAAAACTGAAAAACTTTTACTTCAATACGATTCAGTTCATGTCAATTGAATGACAATATCCAACCCAAATTTCAGGTTGCAGATGACTCAAACAGTATGCATGTAAGAAACAGACAATATTCACTACCTATGAACAATTCATAAACAAGAAAATTTAGAAAATTACTTTTTAGAATACATTTAATTAAAAATATTAAAATAGAAACATAACACTAAAAATATTGGATGTAATTCTTGAATGATCTTATAAAAGACATATATGATTTTTTGTTATACAATGGAAGTGCACAAAATAATTTGCTTAAAAGGTGAAACAATTATTCTACATAGGGTGGGTAGCTCTAGATAGTTTATCAGAAGATGATTTTCTTTAAATCATAATAAACACACACACATAAATACACAACACTGACATAAGATTATTTCTAAAAATACTAAGAAATAATTCTTGTGGATTTAATTTTATTTCAATTAAAGCTGATAAAATATTTAAAATACTTTTTATTTTAACTTTATGCTATTGAGCAATAAATAGTATAAGAAGTCTTCTCAAGTAAATGACATAAGCAAACTTATAGCTATAACAAGAATGATTTATAGTTGTCAGATTGTCTAGCACTATTTTTGCATGACAAAACAGAAACTTCACTCAATAGTAGTAATGTTTTATAATTTCATTTACTAAAAAAATGTTCTCTAGATCCCTGTAATTCTCCTTTAAACAGCTATGTTTTAAAATAACTAAAGTATCTTGGACATCTTGAAAAAAAAAAGAGATCTTCTGAGAAATATAAAAGGATGACCAAGTTCAGATTATAATTGTGCACAATTTATGATACTAATATTTAAGTAATGTGACTACACTAAATAATGAGGTGGAATATATTTTTCTTAAGCAAAAATAGAAGTGCTATTTTCAACCCTAAAATGTTAATCCCTATTACCTAAGTCTACACATACACACTCTAGTCTACCAAATTGCCACTGGCATCTATTATAGTAGAGAACCCGGTGTTCAAGTTAATCAAATAATCTAATTAACAGAGTTACTATATTTATAGTGTGTGGGTTAATAATTTCATAGAATTTAGGTTACTTGCTACTGAACATAATTTAGTTTTTGTTGCTTCAGGAATTATTTCATAATTTGCAAATGTCATCATTAAATCAGTAGGCAAAATATCTGCTAAAATTGTTTGGACAGAATACAAATAAAACTAGTTTTAGCTGTATCTAAATATAGAAATATTTTCAAACTTCAAAGAAAATGTTTTAGTTCTTTTCCACTCTTTATTCTATTCTCTCCTCTTTTTTCGTATTTCTATTATAGAATTTACTATTTTATATTACAACAATTCTTAATATTCACTCACCCAACAGATATTTACTCATCACCTCCCCTATGTCTCAGGCAATGTGCTAGGCTCTAGAGAGAAGGTGAATTAAACAAATAAGGTTCTCACACCAGTTGAGCTTCAGCTTAGTGGGAAACAGGCATGCACATAAGGCAAATACAAAAGTGTGCAAAGTGCTATGGAAGGAGCTGCTTAAAATATCGATGTACGTCAGTCTGCCCCACATCTATAGCAAACCGACTCTACACTAATTCCCTGAATCTCTGCTAGTCAAGCTGTATTTTATTCCAATTTTTGTCCCATGTGCCTCTAACTGTGCTCATTTAAGTTGCTAAATATTTTGAATTATTTTTTCAGTAATGATAAAACACAGGTCCTAAACTCTAAATATCTTCTTAGTTCTTTCTATTTATAGTCATTAGCATACATTATTTTAAAAGCATATAGCACATACTTCAGTTCTAAATTTCATTATGTCATAATTTGTTATACTGAACAGATTTTTTAATATATATTTTATTGATTTTTTACAGAGAGGAAGGGAGAGGGATAGAGAGTCAGAAACGTTGATGAGAGAGAAACATCAATCAGCTGCCTCTTGCACACTCCCTAATGAGTATGTGCCCGCAACCAAGATACATGTCCTTGACCAGAATCGAACCTGGGACCCTTGAGTCCGCAGGCAGACACTCTATCCACTGAACCAAACTGGTTCAGACTGAACAGACAATTTTAAGGTTTATTTGGAATGGTAGGTGCAGTTAAGTGAAACAAAATGGACCATAAATAAACCCAACATTCCAGTTTTCTTTCATCAACTATGAGAAACAAAATAAATGGCATTAAAATCTCAATAAATTAGACCACATTGAACATAAAGCTAATTGACTAAAATTTTTACATTTAACTGATAGAAATGAATAATTGTAAGAAAGAAATACTTCCCTAATAAGAAATTTCAAAATAAAATTAAAAAATGTCCATGGAGTTCTTCAACTTTCCAGTTCTTGGCACTGTACCTGTCATACAGGAGCTCGATAAAGGCAGGTAGGTGAATGAATGAATGAATGAATGAATGATGAATAATCCACCCAGTTTTCTATACATTCCATCATACTATATCACAAAAACTCATTGATACCTCTGAAATATTGCCTGATCCTGAATTTCATTTCATTATATGACTTATACTGCTCTGCTATGGCAGGAAAATTACTTAAAATTTTTGTAAACATTTTCAATAAGTATGAGAACAAATGGGTTTTCTAATGAATGCTCAACAAATAACATTCATTTGCATTCTTTAAGTTTCTCAAGTAACCAAAAGTATGATGTAGAACAATAACATTATAAATTATTTCTGTTATATGCTTTATAAAATGGCAAGATATATTATTCCAAGATAAAAGTACTGACAAACTTAAGTGAGTTTTTTAAAATATAATTTAAACCATAGGTTTGTTTGTTTTTAAATAAAATGAGTGGGTGAGAAGAGATCAACCAAGGAACTTGTATGCATATATGCATAACCCATGGAGACAGACAATAGGGTGGTGGAGGCCTGGGGTCAGGGGCAGAGTGGGCTCTAAGGAGTCAATAGGGAAAACAAAGGTACATATGTAATACTTTCAAAAATAAAGATTTAAAAAATAATAATAATAAATAAATAAGCTTGCACTCTTTGTCTTATTTAATGCTTCTGAAACAGGATTTTCTTCTCCTGCCCTTTACAGACTTCTAGGGCTCATCATAATTTTCAGAATAAGGTGCTAGATAAAAACATCCCATATCAGTGCAGTTTAGCCTTGCAACTAAACAATGACAACAAAAGTCTGATGACATTTTATGAACTGTCTGTGACTTCCCAACAGGCACACCTGACAACAATCTAGTGTATATCAATGACATAAATACTCCAGGACAACATTATAAACCAAACTGCAAGTCAAGCTGCCTTAACTAAGATATTCCTTTTTCTAATATTAATGGTTAATAAGTTCAATGAAGCATTATGAGCTATGTGAATTGTTACGTAGATTACGGTCTTATAGAAAAAATGCTAGCAGGCATATTCTAAGAAGTTACAAAATGTTCTCACCATATTCACTCTACTTCCTGTGCTTTGCCCCTATTTTCAATCTTTTAATTATTGCAGCCTTACACTCACCTTTGATACAAAGAATACAAATGAAAAATATTAATATCTATTAAATAGCAGCAGCAGAAAATTAGCGTCTATTCTATTGTTTTCTATATGTTTGATTTATTTCATTATTCATAATTTTTAAAATAAACTTTCGTCAAGCCAAAAAAAGAAGCACCTCACACCTTGAAAACTAACAGTAGTCAGGTAAAGCATAGGCCAACAAATTTACCCAGTCCTAAAAAGGTAAGTGTCAGAGGGTCCCATTATGCCCGACTACTCCACCTGGATAGCATGTTTACCACGTTGAATGACAATATGGACAAGAGAAAGTACACTGAAGTAGGCACCACGTGGCCTAAGTTTTTACTTCAGCTTCCCATTTGTTAACTAATCTACATTAACCATTAATTTCTTTATTTCTAGAATAGAAATATTTGCCCTCCTTCCCTCTCCATTGGTGAATTATTTCCATTTCAAACTTACATAATCATCCATTTTTATGACACTTTTAATAGTAATATTTGAAATTATTAGCATGATAAACTTCTCACCTATTCATCTTTTACTTTAAAAAAATCTTCTCATGTTATGACTAACACCTTGGCATTCAAATACAATGCTGAGATAGAAAAAAAATAAACCTGTATTAATTAAAAAAGAGAGAATGGGAGAAACTGAGCCAAGCTTCCTAGTAACACTGTCTCCCACTTCATATGTAAACTTGGGGTTTCATGCTGCCTTTTACACTTTTCATTATTCATTAACCTGATCTCACCTGAAAAATGTCCAGGAGACGGGGTGGAGAAAAGGCAAAAAGATAGTGAAATTTCCCAAGGGTCCATTAGTTCCTGGGGATGGCCTTCATTCAGAAAATTGTCTTCCAGCATACCCAATTTCTTCAAACTTTTGACTAACAGATTAGACTAAAGCCTTGTCTATCAACATTTTGAATTTATAAAGTAATCCTACTATGGGTCAGCTACTGAAATAATTCACTCCATTTCTGTCCACAAGGCCTAATGCACCTACTCTTTTGATTTGTTTTTAGCCCTATTTTTACCATCACCAACCTCAAAACAAGATGGTTTGTTGGCTTTGTTTGTTTGAGCATTAGACATACTATCATAAATCCGAGAAAAAGGCTTGTCAGAAATGTTATAAAAGTGAGGAATGCAGATATAATCTAAAAGCTAGAATTTCTTTCCAAATCTCTTTAAGCACTGCCATGCACCTACTCCTATATACATTTCAGTAAGATATATTAGGACTAATTCATTCATTCATTTATTTGTATCCTAAGAAACACTTATGATTATACACTATATGTAGGCCTACAAGGGTTTTTCAGTGGTATACGAGGTAGTGCAGTTCAATAATAGTTCACTTGTCAAAAAATGCACCCTTGATTCTTCAGTACTACATGATGTCTTTACATAAGAGTTATCCTTTAACAAAAGGAAAGTACTTTATACAATATTTTCTTTTTCAGATTTCATCCAGGGAGCTATGACTCTGATTTGTCTCACATTGATTTTTCAGCTCTATTAAACAAATCATATTTAACATGAATCCATCCAAAGCACTATAATTTTCTACAAATTAAAATGAAGCTAATTTGCTTTTTTAAAATTCCTACCCAAAAAACCTAATGTTTATTTAAAGATAATAAAAATGTAACAAGTTCTTAGCATTGAATGTACTTACATCTGAGTTTATTAAGAAAAAATAAATCAATGGCACCAAAAACAGTTTTCAAGAATTAAAACAAAAATTTTAACAAAAATATCAAACAAAAAAAAAGTTTCCATTAACTATACATACAGTTAAAAAAGATTATTCCTCTATAGTAAAATCAGTTATATGAAATAGATTAAAACTGTTCTCAACATTTTTAAACAAGATCACCTAACAGTGATTGGAATAAAAAATAGTTCTAGTTCATACAACTAGTAGGTTGTGTGAATGGAAATTGAGGTGTGACGTAACCAGAGCTGTATATGCAATGTAACAAGTTTGGCATACTTTGGAGGCTTCTAAAATCTCTTTGAGCAAGGCTACATCGGGATTTTCATTTTTTAAATAGCTAAGGCTTTCAGCAGGCAGTAAATAATGTGAGTTGGGAAAGAGCTGGGGTATCTCACTTTTATCTTTTTAATCAAGAGTCAGATTGCTATGCCTAAAGACATTTTCCTTCTTCAACTTAAAGAAATGAACATGTCAGATTAGATAAATCACTAGACAGCTGCTAACGAAAACCCTAGGTGTGCCTCTTAATTTACTAAAGCCCAGATGCATCCAAATCAAAGAATAAAAGAGTACATTGACGACAAATCCCCTAAAAACTCTCTGGGTGCACTACACTGGGGCTTTCTTCAGAGCTTATTGGTGCTGTCTCTGACAAGCCAGTCCTGGGTTTAAATCATGGAAGAAGTAGATGCAGAAGCCAGTTGGTCCAACAGGAAAATGGGTTATATTATGGACCTAAAGGTCCAGCTGAATACTCTCTGCTGGCTCTACCCCAAAGAGCACCAATGCTCACCTTAAAGGAAAGACTACATGATGGAAATGAACTTCATGCATTGCCACAATGATTCTGATGGCAGCTGAAGACTAATTATGATGATTAAACATAAAATCTTTTCACATAATTTTCAT
>NC_140511.1:53271912-53336912 GCF_964339955.1 Pipistrellus hanaki
AACTGAAGAATGGCAGCTGGCAGAACAGCTGGTGAATAGGATTAATGTCAGAAGAAAGAAATAAAACTCAACATATGTCCAAGCCTGCGGTGCTGGGACTGAGCATGATTATACCCCGACGGATAGGCTGAATACAGCTGGAAAGTGCCACTGTGCCATGCTTCTCTACCCCACAAGGTCATTGCTAAGAAGTGCAGCTAATGTCTGAACAGCAAATTTAACTTTGACTGAAGAATGAAGTAACTGGGAAGGAGAGAGGAAACACAGATTTTTATCCGTACCCATGTGCTGAACAGTTTTATCCTCACTGCTTGGTTTGCTACACCACAAAGCAAACCAAAAGACAGATCAGCATTGAACCTAACAGATTGCACTAAAGTAAATATAATTTTTAAATCGTTTAAACCGCTTAATCTCATCTCAATCACATCAAATATGTTAGAGCAAACATATTTCCATCTTTCATTTAGAGTTTAAAGAGGCACAAAGGAGAAAAAAATCTAATTAAATAGAACAGTAGATATGGTTTTATAAATTGCCAATGCCTTTCAAAGTTAATATTTTAAAGTCACAATTAGCAAAAATATTTTAAAGAAACAGTTTTCTATAGCACAACCATCATGTTCTCAAACTGAACATGAGAAAGTTCTATCTTTCTGACTAGCCCCATGTTGTAGTTGGCTGGCAGTTAGCCTTTTGTAATAGTAGATGAGAGACACCGGAATTTAACTGTTGGAACTAGTTACAGTGATAAACAGTGATCACGTGGACATTACTGATAGATGAGAAAAGGCTTTATTTATAGAGCCTTGGGCAGAATAAATTCTATCCAATTGTTTCTTTAAAAACTACAGTAAGCATTTTAAAAAGAGATCAGTAATCACTACTAAAAGAGTATTGCCATACTTATTTCTGTCCCTTATTTCTTTCAGATGCCTGAGCTAACTTGAGCTCAAAGATCAGATTATCAAAGGCAAAAAATCACTTTCCCATCTAAAAACAGCCAGCACTCTCACTATGTTCCTTAGACAATATATCCTTAAGTGGAGGGTGGGAATGAGGAGAGGAAAGTGGAGAATTTTATGACAAAGGGGAATGGAACTGTGACTCGACAGAGTCCAAGGGCACAGCTATACACATAGCCTTGAAGGAAATCCTGTGAAAATCAACCAACAAACAAAAATCTATCCAACCACTCTCTGAAGAAGTTACTTTTCTTCGCTTTATATCCAGTGCTGGCAGGGGCGTTGTTATGGTGAGTGAGGGTCAGGCTCTGTATCTCCTGTGCTGCATTGTTCTGAGGCTGACAAAAACTAGAGCTGGGTCATTCTCTGCAATCAATTGTAAACTTTTCACCAACTTGTTTAAATTCCTTTTCTCCAGATTCATATAAACTGATCACTAGCTTATCCATACATTATAGCAATTAATGTATGCTCAATTAAAAAAAAAAAGCTCTGAAATTTAGGACACAAAACTTCAGGATTTTTAGGTAAGCATGCTAATGGTTTGAAATTAAAAGAGGCAATCAATCTGATTTTCTCTTAAATGGTTGTGCTATTAAAAAAAAACTGTTTCTTAAATGATTTCTTGCTTAAATGATTAAAAAAAAAAAATCCATAGTCAAAATATGTGAGGAGGCTTCTTCCCAGGTCAGATACACTCTGGGACTTTCAAATAATCTATCAGAATAGAAAATTGTCATGTGTTTATTGTTTTGTCCAGGAATTACAATTTTTCAAAGACCTGATCTGCAATTTGTTTGTACGTGACAGGTTTTACTTAGATCTAGGAGCAAGTGACAACTTCCAAGGCCTGTGGGCATTTGGACAGTTTTATTTTATTTATAAGTTTTTATTCCCACTTTAAAAAGTCTCCTTGGTATTTAGAAATTTTAAAATGCTAATCTGGTATAGTTGATAGCTCTATGAAATCTCAAATTGTCCTACATACATTAAAGGCTTAACATGAAGGAAACCCAGTCATTTCTGAAAAACTCAAATGCTAGAAAAGTCTGTTTATTATCCAAATAAATATTTAAATGAAGTTGCCAATTTCAATGCTGTTATAATGGCTACTACCATTTAATAAATTTCCAAGATTGCATGCTTTGAGGTTTAATGCATTCAACATTTTTTAGAATCTTTAAATGCTGAAAAAATGTTTATATTTGCCATTACAGAATATGGAAAGAAACCCACATAGCTTATTAATGTCTTCTGAATTGTTTAAGAGGATTTAAAGATATGAGTTAAAAAAATTTCATAATCTTAATTTCAATTTCTCCTTTTCATTTAATAGTAGACATTCATTAGGACCCACACACTGTAATAAATTATAATAATTTCAAACAAGAATTAAATTACTAGGTATCTATTGAAAGAGCCATTTTTTCTTAGGTACCCTGTAATCTAACTGTCAAATTTAAAATCTATTCCCAATCAACTCTTCACAACATTCACATTTATTCATCTATGTTAAATTAATAAAAGGTGTGAATAATACTGACAAAATTGATCATTATTGTTCATGTAGATTTAGAAAATTATAAGGTAATCTAAAATGTAAAAGGAATTGAGAGAAACGATTAAGGTTCTTATAAATAAATTCACCCTATGCTATTTTTTCAAATCAAGACTGAAACTTCTACGACTTATTTAAATTGACTATACAAGGTATTTGATAAATTGCACAGTTTTAGAACATAAACCATTTTCATTATTTTTGACAAATATCAGTACAAAGACTCTACTGTAGCATAGGATTCAACAAATACTTCAGGAAGCGATGCCAAAATGATGCTGGAAAATAAAACCCAATAGTAGTCTGAGACAGTTTATAGTCAAATGCAGTTTGATGAAGAAAAGACAAAGCCACCAGGGGACATCGAAAAGAGATGGTCCTCCCTGAAATAAATGCTATCTCCTTCATTTTTCCTCTAGATAAAGCAATGCAGGTATAATTCTTACCTAACCACCAAAGAGAAATACAGTCCCACTGGCTAACATCCCCAAACAGAACTCCCTTAGAGAACAAGTTTGCACACTTACTGTATTTCCTACCTCTAACCTTGCTGACCCTCTCCTCTTTAACTGGCATCCCTGAAGATAAAGTAAAGTGTACCAACATCTGTTCCCATTCACACCGATTTTAATTTACCAAAAGAGCTCTGCTATTTTCAGAGCAGACTCCAGAGCACAATGACAGATTTAGGGCCTTTACTGGGGTCGCATTTCTAGTGTGTCAGCATTTCCTACTCACCAAGAGGAGATTCCAGGGGGTCACAACAAAGGAATACCTGAAATTCAAACTTCATTAGAGATTTTTCCCACCCGTACTTATTTCATCACAACTTAAACTTGCAACATGCCTTCCTATTTAGAGGGGACATCATTGGTGCTGCCCAGTAATTAGACTAAAATTACGTAGTCCTGGGGAAAAGATGAATTTCCTATAGGCCTTTTTTGTGGAAATCTACTTACATAATTACCTCCTCCAGGACTTTATATCTGACTGAAATTTAATAACCATTATATAACAATTTTATAACTTTCTACATTTGTAAAGTACTCTAATGCATTTAAAAATATTGCACTTGCTTAATCTTTGTTTCATAATTTGATCAGAAGTACTGAGTTTTAAGTCAAAAATAGTCTTTCACTCTAAGTATTCCACAGTTGCATTTTTTTATACCATGCTTTATTCAGAGATTTTTTTAAAAAACGTGTATAAAGAAAGTTATTCTCACACCATCCCCTCCCAGTGTCCCTCAAGAATTCAGAGTCTTTACCACACAATATGAAGAACAACTTGGGAAAACAATACGCAAGTTGTGTTGTAATCAAATAACAACTAAGACATGAGCAGCTGAGCCGAAGGAAGATGGGCAACGGAATGCCGTGCAGCAATCAGCACTGTTGACTAATCAGAATTTGAGACACTAGAAGGTAATAAGGGTATTATAAAGAATGGCTTATTGAAGGAGCAGCTGTTTATGTGTAGCTCACTGTTTAAATGAGTTCCACTAGATTGCCATGGTATGTTTTGGTGAAAATGTTTAACTCCTTTTAAAATGATCATTAGAGAAGCAACAGCAAGTACCAAGTGGCAAGTTTGGAGAAATAAAAGCACCAACTAAGATTTAACAGCTTTGGAACAGTTATCTGGGTGTTTGGAAATTGTAGGAAATACTGGTTCCAATAGCTTTTTGTGTGAAAAGTACTTAGGTTCTCGTTCTTCTCTTAAAAACTTTAGAAGTTGGGTCTATGCCCCAATCATTGTTGGGTTGCAGTGGGGACAAGATGAGGTTGTGATACAATGGGGGCCCCTTCAGAGAATGAGGACAAGAAAAAGCAGAGTGAAAATGCCCATCTGGACAGCTGCAAAGCAGAGACTGTCTTAGGATTTAGAAATCTGTCCATCTTCTCAATAACCAGAGGGAATAGACCTTGAATTAAATTTCAAAATAAACTTTTTAATGCTTTTGGCTAAAATATAATACCAAAAATCACTCTCCTATCCTGAGTTAGAGGAAGTAAATAATGTTTAAAGCAAAGAAGAGAGAATGCCAAATAACATTTAATTCACTAATGTTATTTTCACAAAGTAATTATCATCTGATTCAAAACTGTCATACATTTGTGTTGGCTTTACAATCGGATCAATTTAAAGGGTTTTGTCTCCCTTACTTTCATCCAAGAAGTAATTTTCTATTGTTTTTCTGTCCTAGGGGGGAAAAAAAAACAAACAAAAAAAACCCAAAATACAAAACAAAAAAAAAATCCACAAATTACAAGAAAAGGGCACCAAATCATATGTCAAAGAATTTATCATAATATAGTATTATGAGTATTTCATTTTGACAACAAGTGTTCAGTAAGATTTTAAAGCAGTCAGCAAGTGGCCGAAACTCTGCCATCTTTTGTAACAGTTCACATGTCAAACTGGCAAAGTGCCCATCGTGTAAGGCAGGGGGAAAAAAATCTATTTAATGTCTGCCCCACAAGGCGACATGAGGTTTGATTGGCAGAAAGCAGAGAGCGGCTTTTGATCATGTGTCCTAACAAGCAGTTCCAGCTCCTGTCTTTTCAGCTGATGGGCTCCACATTACCATGCAAACAGAAGTGACAGACCACTGCACTACGCTCGGCTCCAGTCACACGCAGGGGGAGCGATGCTGGAGACAGAGTCACTGATTAAATATATCACTTTTTCAAGACAAGCAGGTTGTCTGAATCAAAGTTGGACAGAAGAGACTCAACATTATTAAAAGGGGATATAAAACCGGGACTGAGTGATGTTCGGCCAGTTTGTACAGCCTCAGGGATTCCCAGGCTGACAGGGGGAATAAGGAACAGCAGAGCTCATAAAACAGGGTCAGAAATTAGCTGTGACACCTTGGCTATTTTCCCATCACTTCAGAACCACTGGATTTCAAAATTCTGGAGTCTCTTTTTACCTTTTTTATTTTCGTGTTTTGTTTTATTTTTAAGTGAGTTCAGTACAGGAAGAAAAACGTATTACAGTAGGATTACTGCAGTTTGTCAATTACAGCCTTAAAGAAAATAAAGTACTGGATGCAAACAATTGCATCTCATTTTAAAATATACTAATACATGTCCTTCTAACGAGGACCCTTATTTTTAGAATTCTATTGCACATTTTTTGTTTGGTATTATAGTGTAACTTTAAAATCCAGGAATAGCAATCACAGAAATTATATAGTTTAATACAAGGATGGGCAAAAATAGCTTTACATTTGTAAACATGCAAAACACAGAGCTTATTCTTGTATTATTATTTATTATTGTATCACTTTCCATACAAACTGTAAACCTGTATTCTTTGCTATAGCATGCATATCATTTAAAGCATTTGCTTTAAATATATTTAGAGATATAAACATCTAAAATGTATAGAAATGTTCATTGTCTAAATGTTATGGAATTTTAAAATTATTCAACATAGATTCTTATAATATTTGGTACAGTATCAGCTTCATATGTACACAAATAAATAAAATCTAAAGTTATTTTCTATTTGGAAAGTTAAGAACAAATGTCCAAAGCAGCCAAGAAGAAAATAATTCTCTAGCTATGAAAACTAAAAATATAAACAATCATCTGAAACAATACAGTTGAAGCCAAAATATATAATCAAATAAATGGTACATTCAGAAGTCATCTTAAAACAGTTCTTCCACAAGATATTTTTCTTCTCAACTACATTATAAAGATTTATATTTTAGTGTGGGGTTTTTTTGTTTGTTTGTTTGTTTTGTTTTGTTTCTTTGTAGCATGCTCCAGCTATTCCTTGGAACACTTGTTATTAGTTTTGACATCACTGTAAATATTTAGTAGCAACCTGCTTGTTAGGTATTTAAGTTGTGATAAAAAGATTAAATACTCTTACCAATAGAGTTTTAACAGAGAAGAGTAAGGAGTTTAAAGCAATCATGAAATAGGATGCTGAATCAACCGGGGATAGAGGACAGAGATTGATATTGGCTAGACCATGGTAAAATTACAATGTAATGGTTTATGTTAAATCTATGAAAAATAATATTTTGCTTTATTATATTATTCATTTTGTTAAGTTACATTTTAAAATTAATTTAACCCTTACTAATATGTATTAGTAAAGGGTATGTTATATCTCAGAATAATCTTAATACAAATGATATTGAATTTGCATTCTATATATCATATAATATGCTTTCTCTGATAATTAAATTTATTTTAATCAAATATGCATTTTATTGCATGAAAAATAAAGTTGTATATCATCTGCCTTCTGCACTGCCTGTCTTTAAAGTCTTTGAGAATGATGAAGATGATGATAAATTTTATTCAAAGTTATCATAGGCGCAATCAAGCAATTATTTAGAAATCTGGTTAAGAAAGCTATCTTGCAGAGGATTCTATTACTTCACATGTAAGCCCAGATTTAAGAATAAAAGAGGAGGATCTTAGCAATTGCTTCCCAAACCTAAAATATAGTAAAAAAGACATTGGTTTTTCCCTCTCAGATATGGATTGCATTTAACTACCCTTTTATTTTTATTTTTAATCATTCCTACTACCACCATCACCATGTGCCTTTTATTTTAAGACTGGAAAAGAAGGAAATTGCTACAACGAGTAGTAAACTACAATAGGTAGAAGGAGACAAAATTGGCATAACTATTGCCACTGAAAACACATTCGACTAAGTAAGCCTGAAGCACTCCAAAATACATTTTCCCCTTCCTGTAAAAAGTGATTGCATATTACCCACACTTTACCAGGCAAGTCTTTTAAATTCCATACCAGGAAAGACTGAAGAAAATGGGGGGGAAATTCACAAAATATTGTGCGACACCATAAAAAAATATATATATATTAAAAAAAGAACACTTTCTTTCTTTAAAAAAAAAATCCAAAATAATTAATTATTTTAGCCACTATATTATTGCTTACAGTAATACACAGCAATAACATTTACATTGATTGAATTCTGTTTCCTTAATGTGAAATTTGTTTGGGGTTAATTAGCACGGCTGAGGAATAAGCTTAATAATTTTACGTTGTTTACACTGGAGGCAGTTCTACAGGAGCACTGTTCGGGAAGGAAGTGACATCTTCTCATTTCAGACAAAACATGGAGGTGAGGGCAGCTGCTCACTGTGGGATGGTGGGCCAGGCCTTCCTCCTTCAGCAAGCCTCCTTCGCTACTCGGGGTGTCTACCGGCAACAATACAAAGTTGTTCAAATAATGTCTCAGGCCTGGTAAGTTTCTAAACCAAATACTGAGCTGAGCAGGGAGAAAAGAAAAAGACTCACACAAATGGAGAAAATCCACAATGCTAAGACATTTTTACTATCCCTTCCTTAAGAAAAAGCAGGTCTAATTAGTTGTCGCCCTAAAATGCGTACCTAGCATTTTTATTATGTATTATAACATTTTGCTCAGAGCTGACAATTTTATTCTGACAAGCACTGTCTGGAGAGCTCTCAATAAATAATACATTGACAATTTTCAGTAAATAAGCAGTGGACACAAATCGTTATCCTTACTTACAGCTGCCCCACTCTAATAGTGCTTTTACAAGGGAGGTGACTATTCAGTCTAATGCAATCCTCTCAGTGCTGGAAAGACATTTTCATTCATTACCACGGTCACAAGCACTTAAAGCACTTTTAAGCCCTGTTGCAAAACAGCAGGAATGGCAGAGCAAGTGGGGCTAACAAAAACTAAAGTTCATCATCACCAGAGAACCCGAGGCTGTTCACCTAAACAACTAGGAAAATCACTTAAGCCCGGACCATCTCAACACTTTTGGATCCACATGTCTGACAAGAATGTAAGATATTCTTTGGAAATGAAATGGTACTCTTCTTAAGCCCAAACACAACGGTCTTTGTTTTCTGTATTAAATTTGGTTCGTCGTCCAACAGTATCTAGGAAGCATCCTCATATCCTTATATGCTATGGCATGAGTGCTATACCTTTGATCAACGTACAGAAACTGAACAAATAAATCTGAATCCAGATGAATACTTCTGAAACTATACCACGACTTTTCTTCTGTCTCTCCATTAGCTTTTCTTCCCTAACCTGAGCCCCTAACATCAACACCCTAACTAGTTGCTAAACCACTAATGTAGGTCTGAATTTCTTTTTTTCCATGATATACATTAATTTTATTTTCCAGATACTACTCAGAAATACAAAATTACATGAAATAGGATTTAAAGAAGTAGTAATAAAATGAGGAGGTAATATCTATATACTTTGACATAAAAAGCCTGTAATTTTACTTTCACCCTACTTTTTAATCTAATCAGGTTACCCATTATTTTGCAGGGTAGCTCAGTTGGTTAGAGCATTGTTCCAATATGCCAAGATTTCTGGTACTAACTCAGGTTAGAGCACGTGTAAGAATCAACCATCAAATGCATAAATAAGTTAAATAACACATTGATGCTTCTCTCTCTCTCTCTCCCAAATCAATCAATAAAAATTATCCATTTTTTAAAACTTATTAGACAATGATTGATCATGAATATAGCTGAAAATATGTTGCCCAATCAGATGATTCCATGGTATCATATTATATGGCTTGGGCTATAGTGCGGAATAATAGAGTACAATATAGCATACTATAACTGCGATAGCCTAGTTTTCCATCTTTAGTGTACATCTCAAATACATGGCAAGCTTGTTAAAACAAATTGCTGGGCCTCATTACAGAGTTTCTGATTTCAGAAGGTAAGAGGTAAGACCCAAGAATTTGCATTTCTAACAAGTTCCCACAGGATGTCAATGCTGCTGACAATTTGAACCACTGCGCTACAGAATTGAGTTTACCTGAACAGAGAAGTTGCACAAGTCCCCTACTGGCCTAGAGTCGCTTCTCTTTTATATAAATAGAATGACAGATTACAAAACTTCCATGTGTGGAGCAAATCTGACACCAACCACCACCTACAAGCAACAATCACTCATCACAATGAGTTCTTTAACAAAAAGTTGACTAAAGCCATATCAATGGTAGCAAAGGGAGCCAACGAGTACTCTTCAGGCCCACTGGGTACATCCCCTTTAGAGAATGCTCCAACTCAGTACATCTAAACCCAAACCCAAACCTTCTCCCTAAACCTTCGTATCTATCTACAAAATTCGTGCATGAGGTGTGCCCCTCAACCCAGCCTGCACCCTCTCAAATCTGGAATCCCTCAAGAGATGTCCGACTGTCCTCTCACAACCCAGGACTACTGGCTCCCAACTGCTCGCTTGCCTGCCTTCCTGATTGCCCCTAATTGCTCCTGCCTGCCAGCCTGATCACGCCCTAACCACTCCCCTGCCAGCCTGATTGCCCCTAATTTCCTTCCCCTGCTAGCCTGGTCATCCCTTACTGCCCTAACCTGCAGGCCTGGTCCCCCCACAACTGCTCTCCCCTGCAGGACTGGATCCCCCACAACTGTCCTTCCATGCAGGACCAGTCACCCCAACTTTCCTCCTCTGCCGGCCTGGTCACCCCTAATTGCCCTCCCCTTCAGGCTTGATCACCCCAACAGCCCTCCCCTGCTGGCCATCTGTGGTGGTCATCTTGTGTCCACATGGGACAGCCATCTTTGACCACATAGGGGCAGCCATCTTGTGTGTTGGAGTGACAGTCAATTTGCATATTATTCTTTTATTAGATAGTATATTTATATTCTTTTTTTAAAAACTTTTATTAGTATTTAATTTATGCTGAATGTATTCCCATGCCATAAGTTTTTGTTTCTTTGGTTTCTTCTGGGATATCTTTCTCTTCTATGCAATTTAGGAATCATCTGCACTTTTTCAGTAAGGACCCTCTCCATGTGGCAGGGAGAGTGTATGTATGGGTCAGTCTGCCCATGCGCTCTGTAAGTTGCCACATCACAGGAGCTTTGCTCACCGGCTCAATGACCAAAGAATCTACATCTCTGCATTTTTAAGCACGTGTGGTAAAATTGCATCACCCTTTTTGGGCCACCAAACCTGCATCCAGCCCCACTTCATAGCCTGGTACACCTACCAACTCCATGGAAAGAAGGAATGGTACTCATTGCTTCTAGAAATTGACACCCTTCAGCTATTTCGTAGCTTTTCAGGTTTGTATACTTTTGCCAGCCTGGGCAGTTTCACAAATGTTCCTAAAGTGAAAATGAGGATCTGAACCTCTTGATTTGCATGATTTCTGGTGTTTTCTGTTTGATAGGGAACTATTTTCAGGGGTCACACCTCAGCCTGTTTACCAAAATAATATATGAATATATTCACTTTCTTAATAACCCACCATTAAATCACCCTGCATGGTTACTCCAATTGTCTTTGACTCTCATCCCAACCTCACAACCTCATACCTAATTAGCAACCTCAAATATATATCTATATATGTATACAGATTCTTTCTATGACCTGCTACTGCTTTATGTTTAGAGTAGACTATTATCAGTGCATGCATAGCACATTAAAATAGCCCACTAAAAGATTTTCCTGCATTTTGCCTTGCTGCTTTCCCACTGATAATTATAATGCCACCAAAGTTACTCTTCTAAGAAATGTGTCCCTTTATGTCACTCATCCTCCTGCTTACAAAGTTCTCAATTGCTCCCTACTACCCAAAAGAAAATCCAAACTAGCTACGTATCATATCAGTCATATCTCCTATCCTAGCTACACCAAACCTCTTGAATTCACCAAACACACAGGTTTATTTATACTACTGAAACTTTATACATGCTGTTTTCCTTACCTGTGATTCTATCTCTTCTTTACTATAAATAGCTTATAATTCATCAAAATCCAGTTTAAATGTCTACAAATCCCTTTTAAGATCTCCTAGACAAAATGTTCTGTACTCCCACAGCATTTTAAAGAACTTTCTAATATAGCACTCATTATAATATACTCTATGTGCATGTTTCCCCCACTAAACTATGGGTTACTAAACACCAACACTTATTTGTCCCTTTGTTCATTTTCTTCTCTTCTGCCTCCATTTTTACCTCTCCCCACCTCAGGCCCATTTCATCAGGTGAAAGAGTTTAATAAATGCTTATGGGAATAATGAGTATATAAATATATATATGTGTGTGTGTGTGTGTATGTGTTCTCTTAACTGAAGAAACACTCCCTAAAATTTGAATCAACTCATCTTTTTTGAGCCATAATATTGTTCATCTCTTTGGAACCTTTTATAAATTGACAGATTTTTAGATTAATGACTATTACTATATGTTAAGATCTATACTAGACACTGGAAAGATAGACTAAAGATACGGTTTGTGTCCTCAATAAAATAAAATATTCTTGGGAGGCAAGATCAATAAATATAAATAACAAATAATACTTTCCATCTTTTATAAGAAATCAGTAGAGCATTTTTTTTTATTATTTGTGGGTTCTCTATATTATGTTCCATCAATCAATATGTCTACTTTTTTTTTTTTTGCCAAAAATACATTGTTTTGATTATTGTAGCTACATAGTTAATCTTAGTATTGGGTACAGTAATTCCCAACATTTTATTCTTCTTTGTCAAGAATATCTTAGCTATTCTAGGTCCTGTCTCTTTCTAGGTAAGTTTTAGAATAAGTTTGTCTATGTACATGGTAGTCTTGTCGTGATATTGATAGGAATTGCATTAAACATACAGATCACTTGGGGAAGAATTGTCATATTTACCATATTGAGTCTTCCAACCCATGACATGGTATGTCTTGCCATTTATGTAGGCCTTCTTTGATTTCTCTTATCAGAATTTTATAATTTCAGTATCAGATCCTGTACATGTTTTATTAAATGTATGCCTAATCTTTTCATCTTATTTGAAACAAGTGTAAATAGTATTGTGTTTTTTACTTTGGTTTTCATATGTTCTTTGCTAATTTGTAGAAGTGTGATTAATGTTTACATTTTTATGTATATATAGGTTTTATATCCAATGATGTTGCTAATGCAAAAAAAAAAATTGAACCTAAACCTTGCAAATGCAATAATGTCACCTAAACTTCCCACATGACAGAAAAATAACTCTAAATGGATTATAGATTTAAATACAAAATGCAAAACTATAAATCTTTTAGAAAAATACACAGGAAAAAATGTTTAGAACATTGAGCTAAGCAAATGGTTCTTAGACTTAATACCAATAGCATGATTCCTAAAATAAAAAAATGGTTTAATTAGACCTCTTCAAAAGTATCAATCTCTTCTCTGTGAAAGCCTATGTAAAGAAAATGAAAAGGTAAGTTACAGACTGAGAGAAAATATTTGCAAACCACATATCCAACATAAGACTAGTATCTAGAATTATAAAAAACTTACAACTTAAATGTTAAAATAAT
Organism: Pipistrellus hanaki; assembly: GCF_964339955.1. NCBI lineage: Eukaryota > Metazoa > Chordata > Mammalia > Chiroptera > Vespertilionidae > Pipistrellus > Pipistrellus hanaki. The sequence continues at coordinate 53,284,773 of NC_140511.1, forward strand.
CCAATTAAAAATAGACAAAAGTTGTGACTAGATATTTCACCAAGAAGGATAGAAATACAGATGGCCAACAAGCATATGAAATGACGTTCAACATCACTAGCCATAAAAGAAAATCAATTTAAAGCCATATTGAGGTCTCACTACACATCTATCAGAATGGCTAAATTGAATGTGACAAAACCAAATGCCGACAAAGATGCAGAAAATCTAATACAATCATATACTGCTGGTGGGAATGTGAAATGGTTCAGTTTCTTAAAACATTAAACACAACTTACCATACAACCCATAAATTATACTCCTGAGCATTAATCCCATAGAAACAAAACATATGATCACGAAAAAACCTGTGCATATATGTTTATAGCAACTTTATTTGTCCAAAAGCTGTGTATTTGAATTAAAGATGTCCTTCAACCTTATAAATGATTAAACAAACTGTGATACATACATGTGACACGGGCCAGTGAATACTACTCAGCAACAGAAACTAGTATGCCTTCTTGGATACTATTGAACCCAATGCAACAACTTGGCTGAATCTCCAGGGAATTATGCAGACTTATTTTAAGAAGCCAATTTTTAAAACTTACATACTGTATAATTCCATTTATGTAACATCTTTGAAATGCCATAATGTTAGAAATTAAGAATATATTAGTTGCTTAGGGATTTGGCATGGAAGGTGAGGAGCTTTAAAGTGGAAGGGAAGTAGGTGTGGTTACAAAAGAATAACACAGGGATCCTTGTGATGTTGGAACTATTTTGTATCTTGATTGTGGTGGTGATACATGAGCCTACATAGGTGATTTATAGGTGATGAAATTGTATAGAACTGACTATATACACCCACACACAACTAAGTACAATTAAAACTGAAGAGACAGAGTAAAATCAGTGGTTTGTACCAATCCCAATAACCTGGTTGTGATATTATATTTTTGCAAATGTGGCCACTGGGAGGAAATAGACAAAGTGCATGCTGGGTCTCTCTGTATTATTTCTTGTAACTGCATGTGAATCTATAATTTTCTCAATTTTTTAAAAAGTGAACAATATAATTTGAGTTCGAATCTATTCATAAATGGAGTGGGTTTTTTTTCAGCTTTATTGATATGTAACCAACATAAATGTAAGATATTTATAGTAAGATATTTATAGGGATGATTTGATACATATATACATTGTAAAAAGATTCCCCCTATCAAGCTAATTAGCACATCCATCACCTATTTACCCCTTTTTGGGGGGAGAGGAGTTTAAGAACACTGACGTTCAACTCTGCTAAGATTTATACTAATCTTAGCAAATTTTAATTATACAATGTTATCCGTTATAGTCAGCATGTTATACATTAGCTCTTCATACCTTATTCATCTTATAGCTGAAAGTTTGTAGCCTTGAGGGATAAGGAATAGGTATTACTGCTAGAAAAAAAGAAAAAGAAAAGCTAGGAAAATAACATTAGGTACCTAGAAGGAATACCCCCAAACTCTGAAGATAATACTGACTAGACAGCAAGTGAAGGGTAGAGTAGCCACTGAAAGTGAGAGATGCCAACTCTCAGTTTTTACAATAATTTGAATAATTAGGGCATATCTAAGAAATTTATTCACTTGTGTAACTTCACAAGTTACATACAGTTATGGTGAACTGAGAACTGAAAGGTTGTAGTTTCAGAATAGTTAAGGAGAGTATGTCTAACTTATTGCACAATAGAAAATGAAATTATATCTAGAATCACACTCCCATTGGCAACTGATTTTTGAATAGGAAATGTGCACCAAAAAAGAGAAGAAAAGGCCAAGAAATGAGGGACTCACTGGGAATACAGCAGTGGGCAAACCAGAGAGGGTCTCTGCTCTCACTGACTTTCTCTGTTTGGTGGACCAAGACAGACAATTAGGAGGACAAATAAACAAGAGCCTATCAGGTAGTGAGAAGTGCTAAGGTCAAAATGAAATAGAATGATATGTTAAAGAGGAAGTGGAGTCCACTTCAGATTTACAGGTTAAGTAAGGTTTCTCTGAGGAAGAGATATTAAACTGAGATCCGAATGATGAGATGGAGCCACATACATGGATCTAAAGGAAAATCACTCTAGATACAAGGGAAAGCAAGTACAAAGAAACTCAGATATGCCTGAGTTGGGGGTAGGGAGAAGCCAGTGCAGCTGGAGTGGCCTGAGAAAAAGGTAAAGTAATATAAGATGGGCCTTGAGAGCTAGAGTATGCTGTTTGTTCTAAGCAATGAATTTTATTCCAAGCATAATAGAGATTGATGATCATTGGCCAGGTACCAATGTTCCGATGCCAGTAAAATGCCTAAACCCTCTGAATATCAGATAACACCATGAAGAAATAAAAAGGGGCATAATTCTAACTGACTGAAGTTAAATTCTGAAGTAATTGAGCTTACCAGAAGTGAGATCAGACTTTCTGCTATTAGTCAAAACGAGGACTTAAGAGTTAAATTAAAATTAATAACAGGGAAATAAAATTAATACATGAGCTTTTGGACACATGAGTTTTGTGACAAAATATTTATAAGCAAACAATGTTAATTTACTACTGTTCTCTGTATTTCAAAATGACACTGTCACTGTATGTGATATTATCAGGTATTTTTGAAAAGAATAATATTTAGGATTTTTTTACATTAGGTACACGGAGTAGTTTTCCCCAGTTTCTCTCTTCCACCTGAAAACAAAGGGAGATAGCTCCAAACAACATGTTGCTTATTCATAGATTCTTAAATTTCCCTTCTCTTTCTTCCCTGTCTACAAAATGAACAAAAAGGACAAGATAAAAGATATCTCTGAGGTATCTGGGGGAAGTTTCAGTTAAAGTAATTACTGCACTCTAGAGTAGAATGGAATCTAGTGAACCATATTTTAGCCATCCTAAAAACTACCCTTTGACTATAGATTGTCTTCAAGTAAAAATTGTAAGTTAGTATCTGTTGCTACTGCCATGTGTCTTATTGCAAATAATTCAATACTTTGTCACATTTTCAAGTTATTTTTCATTATACCTTCAATTTTTTTTCTAGTCATCCATTTGTACATATCCAATTCCAATTCATCATGTAAGAGCAAGTACCGTTCCTCTAACTTTTGCACTTCCAGTGCTAGTGAATGGCCTGTATTCTATGATTTCTTTTTTTTTTTAATATATTTTTATTGATTTTTTTACAGAGAGGAAGGGAGAGGAATAGAGAGTTAGAATCATCGATGGGAGAGAAACATCGACCAGCTGCCTCCTGCATACTCCCTACTGGGGATGTGCCTGCAACCAAGGTACATGCCCTTGACCAGAATTGAACCTGGGACCTTTCAGTCCACAGTCCGACACTCTATCCACTGAGCCAAACTGCTTTTGGTTTTTCTATGATTTCATTGTGGAAGTACTTGTCTTAGTGATGGCTCCTTAGTTATTCTCAAACCCTCAAGAATGCTAGGATAGATCTAAGTGTCACACTTATTCAACATTAAAGCAAAGCATTATATGGCTAATAATTATGGCCATGAATTTCCTATCAGGCTCAAAACCCATTTACAACAGCCTTTACCTTCTTCTGGATCATGGTACCAACTAACACAACCGCTGTTTACCAAGCTTTCAAACCATATACAGAACTCTCTGAGCCAATTACCTCTGACTTTGTCTAGAAGTACTTTCTTGGATAATGACTCTTTCAGACATCAAAAATAAGTGGCAGTTTTTATCTCCATAAAGATTCTAGCATCAGGTAAAAAGAGACTGATAACAGTAAAGGACAACTTCAATAATTTTTAAAAAAATGAATCATGAGATTGTTTCAGATGACTTGTTAAGTTTGAAAACAGTTTGAAAGAGAAAATTACTAATAGTGGGTGCTGAAATTTAGATATAAACTTTAAAGGAAAATCAAAACAGCATTGAATTTTAGAATCTGGCCTTTAATGCTAAACCAATATCTTCATTTTCCAAATTAAGAAACTAGTGCTAAGAAAATCAATTTATTAACTCATTAATTGATTATTAGGTACTATCCAGTAAGTTACCAGAGTCAGGACAAGAATGCACATCAGATCAAGGTCAGTATTTGAAAGGAACCTCAAATTAAACATTATTTTTAAAAAGTGATGATTTACAGCTAACAAGTCAACTCTTTGGATAGGGAAAAAAGTCTATTTCAATATAAATGCTGGATAGAACAGTGGCAATAATCAACAGGGTTTGCTAGTTCATTTTGAATATGAAGAGGTATTTAAGAAGAAAATATTGTAAGCATAATATAGAGATCAGGAATTACTTTGATTCAAAATCATACTGAACTGGAAACGTTAATAAAGAGGACCAAACGGGAGCTCCTAACAAATCTAGTAATCACAGACCAGCAGGAGAATGACAATACACTCATGCCCATAGTTGAAAGAAGGGTTAAAGACATTCTATTAAGATATAACAAGAAGAAAAAAGAAAATTGCAGTGAAGGGTCCATCAAAGGCTCTTGTGAGCTTCTGAAAAGCTCAGTAATAAAAAGAAACTAGTACTAGACATTTTCAGGAATGTGGAACCAAGAGGTATATAGAGACAGTTAAGTTCAAGCTTTCAGGAAGTACAACACACACAGTCACACACACACACACACACACACACACACACACACACACACACTGCAATGCCAACTTCCTTGAGTAATGTTTTCCATCAGAGTGAAAAAAGAATACAAAAATTGTCAACAGCAGTTTCATTCCTGGGAATATACCCTAGAGGGAAAAACTCATGCACATGTATATCAGAAGACAGGTGCAAGGATGTTCATATCATTTTTGTATGAGCAGAAAACTGGAAATCATCCAGATGTCCAGATACAGAACACAGAAGGTTATACTTCTGAGTAGCATTCCATGGGATACTGCATGGAATATTACACAAAAATGAAAATAACTAGAGCTGTGCAGAGCCAAATTGAATTTAGAATATAATTATGAGTATAAAAAGCAATTCACATAAAGTTACAGTGTGATATATTTAAACAAAGTTCTAAAAAAATAAGTTAAATAATGTGTTATTTTGGCACACATACAAAACTGCTTTAAAACAAAAAAAAGGAAGATGATAAACACAAAGTATCGGCAATAGTTACATGTAGGAGGAAACAAAGAGATTGGACAGGTGATTAAAACAGGTAGATTCAATAGTATGAGTAATTCTTATTAAGTTGCATAATGAATTCACAGGTCGTTGTTTCATTTTTATACCTTACACATGTATCAAATATTACATAATAAACACATATTTAAGTTTACTACTTCCTTTTCTTTTCATTTTTTTCTTATACATATTGTATAAAAGAAAATATATAGATCTAAAAGCTGGCCCCTTATTACTTTAGAGAATATCAGCATAAATCCTGAAGACGTGAATCTAATGAATTTTCCTTGGGAAAAAAATGCAAAATGTTAATTATCCACTCAAACTCCACTGGTTCAAAAGTCATAGGAGAATATGACATTTCATCAAACCACCTGAAAACTTCATCCTCTTTCTAAATAACAAAATGCTATGAGCGCACCTTCATTCTTCGCAGGTCAGTAAGAGGAAAAATCAGAAGCAATTGCCTGCATCTGTTAACATTCCTAGAGAAAGAGCTTTAAGAACAGAATGTTTAAAACTGAGAAGATAAAAATGGGCCAAGAAATTTGAAGTATCTTTTCAAGGCAGAGACACACAAAATGAAGTCAGAAAAATGATTCAACTCACTAGAACATCGCCAACACTGAAAATGGGAGTTGCAAAACAACAGCAAATTGAAATAACAAAGTTTTGTTCATAAAGTCTAGAGCTCACAGGATCCAGGATGATTGTATATTTTATAAAGACGTATGAGAGGATGACCAGTTTCCAAAAAATCAGAATACTTAACACAAAAACCTACCAAACATAGTATTTTTCATAATTCAAAAACCAGTTCTAGCTCTTCATTTTAATCCCTAATAATTCACACTTTCAGAAATATATTTATTTAAATTATCCAGTACTAAATAACTATTTGCTATAAATATGATACAAATAATTTAAAGAGGACCAAGGACATAAATATCATAGAGAAGAAAGATGTATCTTAAAAAGAAGAAAAAAATGAACTGAAATGAGTTATAATGAATATTTAATGTGTTTCTTATGCAAAATTCCAAAACTTTTCCAATTTTTCCCATGAATGAGAAATGTAAAGAAAGTTTTGGATATGCGATACTCTAAACCTTCACCAATACAATTTTTAAATTTTTAATTTTTGAATTAAAGATGTGGCCAAAATATCCATAAATTTTTTGCCTTAAAAGATCCTTCTGATGCTTTATCACGGTATGTATGTTAAATTTTTTTTTTAGCCTGGGCTTTTATAAGATTTTTTTTAACAGAACACATTACTCTTAAAAGTTGCTCTAAAAACCTCATTCAAGTCTTTACCAACCTCTCTCACTGATAACAGCAAGAAAGGTTGGCTTCCAGTGGGAAAATTTTAGTATCAGCTTTTCCCAAAAGCTTGAAAGGAGAGCTAAACTGAATTGCTCTTCCAGAAAACAAGAACATCATTGCTGTCAAATGCTAAAATCCCCTAACACCATGGGATACTTCCTATGATTCCATATGTGGTGCAGGATGAGTTTTCTGTAATATTTCTCTTAAATGTTTCTCCAAATAATAACAGTAATAGTAATTAAAATAACAATAGGGTAATAATCACAATTATATAAGTTATGTGTTTTATATATATTACTAGAGGGCTGGTGCACAAAATTCATGCACTGGGGGGGGGGGGGGGGGGAATGACCCTCAGCCCAAACTGCACTATCTCCATTCTGGGACCCCTTTGGGGAATGTCTAATGTAACCGACAGTCGGACATCTCTCTCATAATCTGGGACTGCTGGCTCCCAACTGCTCACCTGCCTGCAAGCCTGATCACCTCTAACCACTCCCCTGCCATCCTGATAGACGTTAACTGCTAACTGCTCTCTACCAGCCCAATTGCCCCCAACTACCCTCCCCTGCCAGCCTGGTTGCCTCTAACTGCCCTCCCCTGCTGGCCTGGTCACCCCTAACTTCCCTCCCCTGCTGGCCCAATTGTCCCCCAACTGCCCTCCCTTGCAGGCCTGGTCACCCCCAACTGCCCTCTGATGCAGGCCTGGTTGCCCCCAACTGCCCTCCCCTACAGGTCTGGTCACCCCCAACTAAACTCCCCTGCTGGTCCAGTCACCCTTAACTGCCTTCCACTACCGGCCTGCTCACCCCCAACTGACCTTCGCTGATGGCCTGATCCCCCACAACTACCCTCTCCTGCTGGCAATCTTGTGGTGGCCATCTTTACCACATGGGGGTGGCCATCTTGTGTGAGGGCCTGAGGGTCAACTTTCATATTACCTCTTTATTATATAGGATATCAAACCCTTTGGAACCCTACAAGGTATCCTTTATCCAATTTTACAGATGAGGGAACTGAAGCACAAAATATAATTTGTTCAAGGTTCCAAGCTAGAAAACCATATTGGTTGTATTTTTGAACACTTACTATGTTCTGGAAATGTTCTAAATGTTTTAGGTGCATTAATTAAATCTTGATCCTCATGATAGCACTATAATTATGTATATTTTTTGGTTGAGGAAACTGAGGCACACAGAGGTGTCCTATGTCACCCACCTGGCAAATGTTGAACTGAGTTTCAAACAGGCAGTCTAGTTCCAGAGCCCACACTCTTAATCAGTAGGCTTTATTAACTCTCTAGATATTAGATCATATAGTCAAACCCAGATTCTAGTTCACTAAGAACACATGACTTTCAAAAATGAGTTTTTCCTTTGTTTAAACTATATCACATTCCTCATTTAGTACAGCAAAGCTATCAAATGAGCAATACACACCAACATATAGGCTAACTAAATATAATTCAGAGAAAATATATGTAAAAATTCAAATTATTATTTAGAGATGTGAATAATGATAAAAATCCATCAGATATACACATAAACATGTGTTCATTCTTGTGCTGGGTAACAGCTGCATAATCCATTGGAGAGCCTCTCCCACCAGGAATCCAAAGCTCAAATGCTCATGCCCTTTCTCTACATATAGTCAAATGAATCCACATACTTTCATTAGCATGATAGTTCGAAGCACACAGTTCCACTGGACAAATACTCTAATTTCTGATCAACAGATAGGAAGCTGTACCTAAATCCTGCATACTTTCGATTAAGCTTATGGCCTCTATCAAAGAGGGCTCACTTAGTGTACTGTTTCCATATAACCACAAGCTTTATCACTCCCTCCTGGTCACAATAATTATTATCTAAGAAATAAATCTTTTAAAAGGGTCAGAAAGTCAGAAGGAAGGATTTATTTTGTCAAGAGTTGAGATTTACATCACTATCCCTTTCTTTACAATCTCACAGGATGCCAGAACCTGACCCAAACTAGTTCATTCGGCCTAGGATCATATACTTAGTAGTGTGATACATAAGACATGATAGTAGCTGAAGCACTATTATTAAAGAGAGATTAAAACAGCTGTACATTATGCTGAAGCACTCACTATTCCCTTTACAAACAGACGGTCCTGGATTACAAGTAGCACTTGACCATTTAAATCACGACAACAACCAGATTTAACCAGCTGGGCCATATTCTCCTAGGCAATGCCTGTTGACCTCCTCAGTCACAGCTGCTCAAATGAAATTCTCATTAGACAACTTATTTTCAGAAGCCAAAGGACTCTCTGATTAAATATAAGTATTTAGATATAGAAGTCCTTTTTAAAGTATTCATTTTCTGACAACTGTCGCTTATGTTAGAGCCCAGCTACATTGGCAACAAGATGGGTGATACAAGGATAACTAAAACTCATCATTTAATCACAGTTGAAGGATTTTTATCTTGGAAGCAACTTAACCTACATCTATTAATCAGAGTCTTTCTGCACACTTTACCCACCAATGTAAACAATGTTTTAAAAGGCAGATTCTGATAAGTTATTCATTCTATATATCTATCCATGCATCTGTGCATTTATCTAATTATCTAGCAACCTACCTACTTCTCTGTGACAAAAAACAAAACAAAATCAAAACAAACACCAAGGTAAAATTGACAGAAAAACAAAAATGTTGCTGATTTTCCCACCGATCTCACTTTCAGAGGAGGCACTTCAAACAAAACACCTTTGTTCATCAGTGTTTCAGCAATCCAGTGCACACAGTGCCTGGAGAGCGCATTTCTTGAAGGTACGGCAGATAAAACAATGGAGAATTATTTGGTTGATCAAAGAATCTGCCTGTAAGAGAATAACTTTCCTATTACTAGGTGCAGAGTTTTTATCATGTAGATATTCTTTCAAAATAGACCATAATAAATAAACCTTTTATAAAACAGTTCCTGTATTTGAGGGGAAGTGAGGGAGTGAGGGGAAGGAGGGGATATTTAGTCTGATAGAGTCAAAACATTCTCCAGACCAAGAATTACTCGGGAAAGATTATTTATTATGCCAGTCACACAGGCTTGTCACTCATGAGGTATGGCCTTCAAACTAGGAAGTAGAGGTGGGTTATATATTTCAAAGTTTTTACATATTCCATGGGATAAGAGATGTCTCAAAGGAGGAGATGGACTTGGGATTTTAAAGGGTCAAATTCAGGCAAATATGGTGGAACTATTATATCTCCTCAGACCTAAAATATAATTATTACAGAATCCAAAATCTATCAGAAACTTATTAATGTCCTTTTCTATAATTATTTCTGCTCTCCCATTATATTGTTCTGTTCTATTGCTCCAAGCAGTATAATAATCAAAACTAGAAATCAAACTCAAAATTAAAAAATAGAAATCCTCATTGCTCCTATCTCTAAAACATACTCCTCTACTTTATTATTATTATTATTATTATTATTACTATTAAATAGAACCCGGTGCATAGATTCATGCACTAGTCCCTTGCACTGGCCTGGCCTGCAGTGATTGGGTCAAAACTGGCTCTCCAACATCCCCTGAGGGGTCCTGGATTGCAAGAGGGTGGTTCTTAGGTAATGTACCCTGGAATCGGGCTCCTTCCTCTCTGGTTCCAGGTGTGTCACCTAAGAACTGCTGATGCCAAGTGACTGTAACTGGAAAGCTCCTACATTGAGCATCTGCCCCTGGTGTTCAGTGTGCATCATAGCTACTGGCCGGCCAGCCTGTTGACTGGTCATTTAGGCACGCATACACACACACACACACACACACACACAGTGCTACCACCCGTCTATTCACCCAAAGTTTAGAAACTCTAAGTTACCTTTGAACCATCCTTCTCTCTTGGTCTCCTCACTTAAATGTCACGTCCTAATAATTCTAACTCCTGATATATTTTCCATATGCACCCTTCTTCCTTTCTCCTTTCTGCCACCTTAGTCCTGGCCCTCATTACCTCAAGCCTGAAACAATTTCCTTAATGTCTCTCCATGCTCCCATATATCCTATACAATTCTGCCAGATTAACCTCCCTGGAAAAAAGCTCTAATCCACATATGTCAAACACAAGGCCCGTGGGCCAAATCCAGCCCGCCAGGCCTTGCAATGTGGCCCGCACCGCGCTGTCATCACTGCACTCCGCTGTCAGTTTATGACATTGTCAGTTTATGACTGTTCAGTAAACCATTCGGCCCGCGATTTAGGCTGGATTATAGATTTTGGCCCCTTCTCTGATTGAGTTCGACACCCCTACTCTAATCCATCACTTTATTGTACTAAAAAATAGTCTATGGTTCCTCCATAAACTTCAATATAAAGTTCAAACTCTTTAGCCAAGAATTAAAGGCCCTCTATAATCTGAGTACAACTTATATTTTCAGTCATACAATCCATATATATTTTTGCATTTTTTATAAGTAAAATGGTCCCCTCATTTTACACTTTTGCAAAACTGTCTGTGCTCTTCTTGGCCCTTTGGTTTCCATAAATTTTCCAATCACTTTAGGTGCCCTACCACTAAACATTCAAAAATCTAGTTGTGATTTTTATTAAAAACTTATTGAATTTGTAGATTAAAGTGATAAGAATTTTTTTGTTTTTATTGAATTTATTGGGGTGACATTGATGAATAAAATTATAGATTTAGGTGTACAATTCTATAATATATTGTATTGTGTATCCACTACCCTAAGTCAAGAGTTTTCAGTTAATTATGTTATTTAGCGTTGCTATCCATAAATATAACTCTCCATTTATCCAAATATTTTATATCAATAAGTTTTATAATTTTCTTTTTTTTATATTTCTTTAATGATTTCAGACAGAAAGGGAAAGAAAGAGAGAGAGAGAGAGAGAGAGAGAGAGAGAGAGAGAGAGAGAGAGAGAAATATCAATAATGTGAAAAAATCATTGAATGGTTACTTTCTGCACACCCCTACTGGGGATCAAGCCTGCAACCTAGGCAAGTGCCCTGACCAGGAATTGAACCACAACATCGTGGTTCATGCTCATCCACTGAACCATGCCAGTCAGACTATAATTTTCTTAAAGGACGTGTATATTTATTTTTTTCTTTTTACCTTTTGACCTCTTCACCCATTTCTCCCACCATCACCTTTTTGGGTTTTCTGTTTATTTGTTTTTAGAATCCACATAAAATTGAGATCAAATGGTATTTGTCTTTCTGTGTCATGCTTATTTCACTTAATATAATGCCCTTAAGGTCCATCCATATTGCTATAAATGGAAATATTTCATTACTTTTATGGCTGAATCATATTCATTCATTTATATATATATATATATATATATATATATATATATATATATATACACACACACACACATACACACACACATATAATATCAATCTATTCTTTATCCATTTACCCATCCATTGACACTTAGGTTACTTCCATATTTTGGCTGTTGTAAATATTGCTGCAATGAACATGGAGATAGATATATCTTTTTTAGTTAGTGTTGTGTTTGTTTTTTCCCCAGATAAACACCCAGAAATAAAATCAATGGATGTATGGTGGTTCTATTTTTAATTTTATTAGTAACCTCCATACTGTTTTCCATAGTGGTTACACCAGTTTACATTCCTACCAACAATGCATAAGAGTTCCTTTTTCTCCACATCCTCACCAACACTTGTACTTTTTTGCCCTTTTTATAATAGCCATTCTAAAGTTATATAAATTCTTTATATATTTTGAATATTAGCCCTTTATCAGATATATGATTTACAAGTATTTTTTCACATTCCATCAGATGCCTTTTCATTTTGTTGATGGTTTCCTTTGCTGCACAGAAAAATTTAGTATGATATAGTCCCACTTATCAGGTTTTCCTTTTGTTGCTTTTTCTTTTGGTGTCAGATTCAAAATGTCATCACCAAAACCAATATCAAGGAGCTACCACCTATGTTTTCTTCTAAGAGTTTTATGATCAACTACAATAAAAACAATAAAAACTAATCAAGCACTTAGAGGCTAAATAGCATGCTATTAAACAATGATTGGGTTACCAAAGAGATCAAAGAAGAAATTTAAAACATCCTAGAAACAAATGGCAATGAAAACACAACAATCCAAAATCTATGAGACACAGTGAAAGCAGTTCTGAGAGGGAAGTGCATAGCACTACAGGCCTACCTCAAAAAACAAGAAAAACTGATAATAAATTATCTAACCTTACAACTTCAAGAATTAGAAAGAGAGCAATAAGAAAAGCCCAGAGTAAGCAGAAGAAAGGAAATAATAAAGATCAGAGTGGAAATAAATGACATAGAGACAAAAAAAAAAATACAAAAGATCAATAAAACCAAGAGCTGGTTCTTTGAAAGGATAAACAAGACTGATGAACCTCTAGCCAGGATCACCAAAGAACAAAGAGAGAGGACCAAAATAAACATAATCATAAATGAAAGGGGTGAAATAACAACTGACCCCACAGAAATACAAAGGATTGTAAAAAAAAAAAAAAAAAAAAAAAAAAATACTATGACCAACTCTATTCCAACAAAATGGAAAACCTAGATGAAGTGGACATATTCCTAGAAAAAGACAATCTTCCAAAACTCAGTCAGGAAAAATAAAAAGATCTGAATAGGTCAATAGTTATCGACCTATATAAAGGAAATTGAAGCAGTTAAAAAAAAAAAAAAAAAAAAAAAAAAAAAAAAAAAAAACCTTCCAGCAAAACAAAATCTGTGGTCCGGATAGCTTCACATGGGAGGTTTACCAAGCATTCAAAGAAGAACTAAAACCTACTTTCCTCAAACTATTCCAAAAAATTCAAGAGGAAGGCATACTTTTAAACTCTTTCTATAAAGCCAGCATTATCCTAATCCCAAAACCACATAAAGACACTACAGAGGAAGAGAATTACAGGCCAATATCCCTAATGAACATACTAGTAGATACTAAAATCCTCAACAAAATTCTAGCAAATTGAAATAAATAAAACTGTCATTATTTGCAGATGACATGATATTATACATAGAAAACTGTAAAGACTTTATCACAAAAAAACTACTAGATTTAATAAATAAATTTGGCAATGTAGCAGGATCCAAAATTAACACCCAGAAATCTATGGTTTTTTTATACACCAATAATTAATTTGCAGAAAGGAGAAACAAAAAACAAAAAACAAACAAACAAAAAAGACAGAAAGAAAGAAAGAAAGAAAGAAAGAAAGAAAGAAAGAAAGAAAGAAAACTCCATTTACCATTGCACCAAAAAAAATAAGATACCTAGGAATAAACTTAACTAAGGAGGTAAAAGACCTGTACTCAGAAAACTAAAGGACATTGAAAAAAGAGATAGAAGACCTAAATAAATGGAAGAATATACTGTGTTCATAGACTGGTAGAATCATACATCATTAAAATGTCCATATTACCCAAAGAAATCTAAAGATTCAATACAATCCCCATTAAAATACCAATGGCATATTTCATAGACCTAGAAAAAAGTCTCCAAAAATTCATATGAAATAAAAAAAACAACGAATAGCTGCATCAATATTATCTAGAATGTCTCAGTAATTTACCCAGACATTTATTTATATTTTAAATATAGTACAGAATGTCATGATCATCTAATTTCATGAATTATAGATTAATAGGAGAAATTAGAAATTATTCACAACTAAGCAAGAAATAGCAGCCTATAATCTAAAAAGGAGAAACCAACACATACACACAAACACACTGAAAATTATATCTATATCAAATAAACACAAGAACTCCACAGTTTCAGAACTGTAAGGAAATAACCATAAAGCTAACAGTCTTAATTATCCCAATGATCTCTGGGGGCATCATTACAGTATAGTGTGGTAAAATAACTGACATTTATAATATTATAATCATTGTGATACCTCAAATTTATGGAGTTTGCAGTTCATATGAGACTTTTTATATTCATTATTAGAGTTAATTCTCAAAATCTTTGAGTTACCAAATCAGGTATAGGTATCATAGGAAATTTTAAATTTTGTGGCTCAGGGATATTGTAGAACTTACCAAGGGTCATGTAAATTGTCAGATAGGTATTGGTGTTCATAGGCTACTGCATCATGACTTCAAATCATCAAATAATATTTACTTTTATGCTATCTACTGTGGTTAGTAAGACAGAAAAGTATGTAATACATTCTAGAAATTTCCACAAAAATTGCTGATGTGCTAAACAAATCCAAAAAATTAATTTGAAACTTACACAAATTTAATTTGAAAGTTTTTAAACTTTTAAGCCCTTGAAGAAATAAAATTCAGTAACATGAAAAATTCCCTTATATCAAATCCCCATTTCCCTATATGCCACAGAGATTTAAACTTACAATGTTAGTAGTAAATCCACAACCATTAATTATCCTACATTTTAAAGTTTAAAATCTGTACATAAAAAAATAAAAGAACATGCACATTATAGCAATCACTTAGATTTGATTTATTTAACTGAAAACACAGAAGCATCAGAGGGAAGGTGGGGATGGAGGTGGCAAAGGAGATATTAACCAAAGAACTTGTATGCATACTAGTATATGCATAACCCATGGACACAGGCAAGTGTGTGAAGGCCTGAGAGGATGCGGGGTGGCAGGTGCAGTGTAGAGGAGAAAATGGGGGAGGGGGGAAAGAGAGACATCTGTAATACTGTTGACAATAAAGATACATTTTTTACAAAGTATTATTAGTCTTTCACCTAGAGATACTTGAACCTAGGTGGATTCTTGTGGGGAGAGAAAGTGGATGTGGGATATTAGAGTAGATGTCCTATGTCAAAGCACTTCTCCCTTGAACATTTAGCTTCAACAATATTAGAAACGCTCAATGCTACAATATTTGGAGGCAAAATAATGATATTTATAATATTTCTAAAAATGAGAAGAAATAAATTGCTTTGGGTTTTCTTTTTGTTTTGAAGCAATTGATTTTTCATAATCAAACACTGTCCAGCAAAAAGAAAGTAGGAGAGAGAAAATTAAAAGTAAAGATGCAGCTGAAAAAAATTCCTATACTACATTTTTTCCAGGGCAAGGCTTATAGTCAGTTGAAAACCTTGATTTGCTATCATAAGAACAAAACAAAAAAAAATGCACAAAAATTTTACATAAATGGAGCTATCTGCTTAACACTCCTAATGGATCACAATCTGCCATCACCATGGTAACCTCTGAATAACTTTTTCCAGGCTAGTGCCAATTATGCACTTCTCTGGCCCTTGAAATCCCACGCTCTTTTTTTTAAGGCCTGGAATTTTTAAAAGAATAAAGCCCAACACTTAAGTCCACACATACCCTCTTGTTCAGTCCGAGTCATTTCCTCAAGCTTCTTCTGTTTCAGTGTGTCCACCACATCGGCAAGGCTCCCTTTGCGGCGTTCTGGGGTTCCAAAAGTAACACTGGTCATTATCTCGCGGTCCCGACTCCCTTCGTCAGGCTTATGTGGTGAGGTAGAGGTATTTCGGAAGGAATATAGGGAACATAACTTATTATTCTCTGACTCCTAGAAAAGAGAGAAAGAAAAAAAAAACAGAATAAAATAAAACCATTAGAATACTTGTTTCTTTGCATATCATTGGGAGAAAAAGATCCCAAACTCAGATTGACAATATATGATGCTTAGATGGACAAATAAAATACAATAACTATTTCCGCTTAAAAAAATACTAAACACTAAAGCAATTATGAAAATGCAGATTCATACTAGTGTGTTGTTTTTTATTAAAAGCAGCCTGTGCTTCAAAACCAATTTCAAAATGGACACCTCAACTTCTTCCTCATTTGTGCCCTTCTTTTAAAATAGTTTAGATTCAATTACTAATTATTAGAATTGGTAAAATTTTTCTTTAAATTGGCAGTTTAATTAGCAGAGCCTAAAAATACATATACATCACAAAAACATTATCATCCTTGAACTTAGAAACAGTAGAGAAATTAGCTTCAGTGATTGTTAGTTGTTCACCAGAAAACATAAAAAATGTCTAAGTCACTGCCAGAAAAATAACTAACCTGAATATTTTTCTATGTTGAGTTTTGGGAGAATCACTTTTTTCTAGCTGTATATCTGTCAAAAATTACAGAAACTTCTTTCCATTCCTTACCTTTACCCTAGTTAAACACATTTCTCATATAGCATTTAGAAATGGTTTGTTGTTTATTTGTTTACAAAGGAACAAGTTTGTTACAGAAACATTTGCACAAGAATTACTTCATAGTACAGAGAAAGCTGGCTAACTGTGATGAGGAAAAACAAATCTTAGATGAAAAATAATATACACCTATAAGTTTATAGAAAGAAAATATTTACATATCCCTCTAAATCAGAACTGAGGGTTGAAAGCAACTACTATTTGTCCATTGCCCATCAGTAGTCTTGCATTCGCCTTATCTATCTGTGCTCAGGCAGTCTCTCTCCCAATAAGAAATGTTTCGAACTAAAGCCTTTGTGATTTTTTCATCAGAAGCTTGAAAATCCTATCTGCTCCTATATTTCTCACCATCCTCACAAAGAAGCCTGGCAAGCTTCCAGAACTATGTAGAAGAAGAAGAAGAAGCAGGAGGTAAGTTACAGTTAATAATTAGTGGAAAGGGGTGGAAGGAAAAGGAATCTAGAGAAGTTTCCACATATATTAAATAATAATTGTACTCAATAAATGTTATGTATGTATATATTATCATTTTTAAGAAGGTAGGAATAAAACTTATTTTCAGAGTTATTGGGAGCATATAATGAAATAACAGTTATAAAGTAATTAGACACAATGCTAAACTCATAGGCAGTGGTTTAATTAATGGTAGGTGTTATTATGCTGATTAAGGAGCAGACTTAGGAATGGAGTCACGGAGTATTATCCCCCTTCTTTGGTAAGAAATGTTATGAGTCTTGAACTAAATTGAATATTGTGAAGTCTGTGAATATATTTTAAAAACTACTGAATTGTATACATCAAAAGGATAGTTATGTGTATTATATCTCAATAAAGCTATTAAAATACTGCGAGTCCAGGAATTAAGCAAAGAAATAAAAAGGCTCATGGACACAGACAACAATATAATAATTGCCAGAAGGAAGAAGGTAAAGGGAGGATAAATGGTGATCAAAGGAGACTCAACTTGGGGTGGTAAACACACAATACACTATACAGATGGTGTGTTGCAGAATTGTAAACCTGAAACCTGTATAATTTTACTAACCAAATGTCACCCCAATAAATTCAATTTTAAAAAGTCTATAGATTCAACGCAATCCCTATTAAAATACCAATGGCATACTTCACAGAACTAGAACAAATACTTCAAAAGTTTATATGGAATCATATAGACCCCAAATAGCTGCAGCAATCTTGAGGGGGGGAAAAAGAATTAAGTTAGAGAGTTCATAATACTTGATATCAAACTATGCAACAAAGCTATTATAACCAAAACAGCTTGGTACTGGCACAAAAATAGGCATATAGACCAATAGATCAGAAGAGAAACCCCAGAAATTGACCTACACCATTATGGTCAATTAATATTTGACAAAGGAGGCAAGAATATACAATGAAATAAAGACAGCCTCTTCAATAAATGGTGCTGGGAAAACTGGACAGACACATGCAAAAAAATATTGTGAGCCAAATCTTAACCTTTTCCACATTCCCATTGTTGGCACAATGTCTATCACATTTGTCATGAAATCAAGTAACAAGGATACAATTAATGGGGCAGAGCAGGAAAGAGAGCTCCTCTTTACCTTGGTCCTAGATCTCTTCCTTCCCCAGGAGAGATGTTATATTTCATTAAAGTTTACAATAACTCTGTGGAGTGATGCAGAGGAACCCCTCTAGATACCAATCATGTTTACGCCTTAAACATGGCTTTTTGGAATGGCCTCTTGATTCTTCACTTTGGACAAGCAAAAACTGAGATATGTTTTTTGGAAAGCCATTTGACCTCTTACTACTGTCCCTATCAGAAATCTGACCTAAGTGTTTTTGAATTGATAATTACCATTTGATCAATCATGCTTCAGTCATTTTCATTTCAAATGCAAACTAGTCTTATATCATAGCCTATAAGTCAAAAAACAAATTCTGATTCAATCTAAGGGATTTAAGACCAAGTCAAAACATGAGAAGGTGGTTATCCATAGATGACTCACTATTGTCCATAATAAAGCAAATTTTTCCATCACTCAAAACATGGTAGAAGTGACTCTCCAGCCTGAGTAACAACTTTAAGTTGTCCTTAAAGCATTTGGGCTCCATACAGTACCACTTTTTTCTCTCAGGACTAATTTCAGTCTTACTTACTCATGTCACTTACTTAGATCAACTACATCTCTTGTTGTTGTTTTTTTACTCATGGTAATGTGGTCACTACCATCCTGCACCACAGACAGTAACCATGGGTTCCCTCACCGATTACCCACACACTGTCCTCAGCCCTGTAATGTGTGCAAAGTGGCTCAACACCATCAAAAAGCAGGCAACAAGAAGCTGAAAAGTCATGATTTCACCAAGGCATTAAGATAGGCAGTGCATGAAATCATAAATGGCTTAAGTCATATATGTAATCTTATAACATTCTTAGGAACAATAGAAAGGGGCAATATTTATATTTCTGGCCCTCACTTTTTAACTTTCTAAAACTTAAGAAGTTATGGCCTTTCATTAGTGGAGGCCTCTAGGCCAGCGGTCGGCAAACTGCGGCTTCCAAGCCTCGGTTTGCAGCTCTGTAAACTAATGAGTTTGCTGACCACTGGGATTGGGGCTTAATCACAAGGAACAACAATAGCCTGTAATTATTGGAATTGAGAGTCTAGGTCAGTGGTCGGCAAACTCATTAGTCAACAGAGCAGCAAACCATGGCTCGCAAGCTGCATGTGGCTCGTGAGCCGCAATTTGCCGACCACTGCTCTCGGCAATTTATTGGAGTAAAGGGAGACAAATCCAAACACTTTCAATGAAGAAATTACTGTTCGATAAAAGGCAATCATGTCTTATTTTAAAAACAGACTTCACAAAGAATCTCTAATCTTTTTTTCTAGAGGACTAAATCATTTTCAAATAAGTTTTCTTAAGAAAAGAAAAGCTTAACTTACTCTGTAAGTTTTAAAAACAAATTCTATGAAATATCAATTGAGGCAAGATTCCCAATGATAATATCTGAGTCTTAATGCATGTCACTGCAGCACAACGGTTGAGAGATCTGAGACAATATTTCCCTAAAGCAGTGATTCTCAAACTTCAAGATACAGAATCCCCTGGCAAGTATGTTAAATGCAGATTCCTTCATCTCCTCCCATACCCTGAAGAGTAGGACTCGGGAATATAAATTTTGAGGAACATCTCAAGTGATTCTGATCACAGTTACTTTAATTCTGATGTACCTCACTTGAAGAAACGTCAATCCCTACGGCAAATTAAATAAATGTGCTTCGCCTTAATGTTATAATGCAGATATAATTATGAATAATTTTAACAAGCCTGGTTAGTTGTAATTTTTAAAAATAACATAAAGGAGATTACCCCTCTTCTTTTGGCCTTTCTTGTGAAAACAACTAATGAATAACATTACTGAACACATGAATATCTCGAAAAGCAGAGTATATGGGACACGGTATAAGCATTAGTTCATTCGAAGAAAATTTACTATAAATATGTTTTCT
Organism: Pipistrellus hanaki; assembly: GCF_964339955.1. Taxonomy (NCBI): domain Eukaryota; kingdom Metazoa; phylum Chordata; class Mammalia; order Chiroptera; family Vespertilionidae; genus Pipistrellus; species Pipistrellus hanaki. The sequence goes on from NC_140511.1 coordinate 53,304,936, forward strand.
TTCAACCCTTAACGTTGGTGACCTCACCAAACCTAACAGTAAAAATTGTTTTAAAATATTATTCAAACGAATTTCAGTCCTAACACAAAAAATAAAGCAATGTTGTTGATTCAAGTGATCTAAAGAGGATTTCACTGGAAATCAATTAAACACATTACTCAAATTATATGTAGAAGAGTGAAAAAGTACCCAGTAGGACCAGGAAAAAAATTCAGTAAGCAGAGTTTCTAGAAAAGGAAAGCAATTTTCACAAATTAAGAATATTTTAGTAAGAAGTTTTTGTGTCTGAAGGGATAAAAACATAAATATCAAAAACAAAGCATGTATGGATGGTAACAGATGTTAACTAAACTTATTGTGATGATTACTTCACAATATGTGCAAATATTGAATCATTATACTATTCTCATGAATTATTATACTGTACACCTGAAACTAATATAACATTTTATATCAATTATACATCAATTAAAAAACATGTGAGATGATGGATGTTAACTTATTGTGGCAATAATTTTACAATACACACATATATTATAATACACACTATGTTGTACACCTTTAACTAATATAATGTTTTGGTCAAGTATATCTCAATACAACAGAAAAAGCATGTTAAAATAATATTCCTTCAATTTTTCAAGTGTGATTTCTGAATGGTGATGATATTATTGGTAAATTTCTTTTTTTTTTTTTTTTTTTTTGCTTATTTGTGTTTTCTAACTTATAACTGATGAAGTATCGTTTTTTGTGTGTTCTTTGTATTTTTAATTAAATGAATAGCAATGGATAAATGATTTAAGTAGTTTCAGATATACAGCACAGTTATTAGACATTATATAACTTACTAAGTGATGTCCCTCAACAAGTCTAGCATCCAGCCTTGCATCAGAAATATTGTTTATATAATAAAGAGATGCTTGGAAAAAAATATAAAAGTAAATTTAAGAGAATGCAGTTTGAACTTCTTGAAGATTAGTACATTATAGTTTCCCTGTACTGAAACCAGAAAAAAAAATTCTTTCTAGATATTTCTGTAGTTGAGGGTTCTCAACTAACATTTTTTAAATAAATCTCTATTTAAAAGGGAATCCTTATATCAGCTAAAATCTATATCCTTATAATTATCACCCATTATTTCCTGTTTGCCCTCAAAAGCTTCACAAAATCAGTTTACTCCCAGTTCCCTATTAGAGTTGTTCAAACATCTTAAGGGAAGCATTAAATAGTCCTTTTCTAGGTGAAATTCCTCCAGTTTCTACAATCCATTTCTCCTTTATCATAATTTCCAGATCCTTTGTCTTTCTCCTCGGATGCCCTCCAATCTCTAGATACTGTACTAAAAATGGGTTGCCAACACCTGAATACAAAATTCGGCATCCTCATTTTCACCAGGAAGAAAAGTAACACTCAGATTACGAGGCTTCCCCCAAGCTCTGTAGCTGACAGAGCTAAAATCTAAATGTAGTTTTCTGATTCCAAATCCAATGTTGTTTTTTTCCCATTCCACAGTTATAATAAATAAATAAAATTAGTTATCGATTTTTGTATAAAAATCACCCTAAAATTCAGTGCTTAAAACAGTAACACTTATTATCTTTTATGGAATTTAGAGGCATCTGGCTGTTCGATGCTACCTCAAGGTCTCTCTTGAGGTTGTCAGTAAGTCAGTTGCTAAATCTGGAATCATCTCAAAAACTTCTTTACTCCCAAATGTAAACACTTCAAAACCTCAGGGCTGAAGTAAGGGGTTCCTTAGACATCATCCTCTATCTTTGTGCGATCTCTCTACATGATATTTCCTCTCCATGATGTTAGCTTCAAACATGATAGTTCAGGCTTCCAAAGTTGCATGCCCCCAGGAAGAGCCAGGTGAAATCTGTATCACTGTTTCTCACCTCGCCTGAGAACTCATGCCCTGTAAACTGTCAGTGTGTTCAATTTAATAGCGAGTACCAAGGTTTGCCCATAGTCAAGGGGATGGGAGTTTAATCTCTGCATTTTTATAGGATGGAATTATAATTACATCCTCAAATCTCTGCTGTGAGAAATGCATAATGTATAAAGCACTGAGTACAGTGACTATCACATAAGACTCAATAAATGATAACTACTCTTATTATTAAATTCAAATGCCCTTTATCCAATTGTCCTTTGTTTCAGTTTTCAGTCCTGAAAATACTGTCATGATAACCACTGGCACCATTTTTAGGTTTTCCTTTATACTCACTCATCTAAGTAGAATAATCAATATATGCTCAAAAACCATTTCCTTTATGAAGTCATCCCAAACTAATCCCACCAAGACCTGACCCTCAGGGAGCTCCAGTAACCTTACCACTTGTAATCAGCTTTTCCTGGAGATACTATGAACTTCCATTCAACCTAACAGCATATGGATTAACTCCATTCTGGCTAGGAGCAGCTAGAGAATGTGTCTGCTCTGATTCATCTGGGTTTACAATGGCACCTAGCCCAGGAATGTGAATGGACAGCCACATGGTGAACAGAGGAGAGAAGTGGGCTAAGGTTGCAAAGTCAGAGAAGATGTCAGGATTTGAGAAAATCACAGACCTTGCGCCAGAGACCATGGGCCAGAGACCATTTCTGACCAGGAATGGAATTCTTGTCCTACATAATGGAGTGGAAACCCACATACAGGCAAGAGTCATTGAAGTCAGGAGAAATGACTAAGAAATGGACTCTAACCAGATGAATTAATCAGCTTCCCTTTCTGCTGTCCAACCTAATTATAGGACAAACTATTCCCCTCTTACTCTTTCTTCCAACCATTAGCAAGGCTGATTTAAATGTGTTCAATCTTATTGCATTGTATGTTGTCATTTTTGTTTTGCTCTTTCATTTTGTTATACTACCTCTCTAATTATAGCTTTACCTCACTCTAGCCTGCCTTCCCTAAAGATAAGCTTTATTGAGATATCCTGATTTCTGACATTCTTTCTATCTATAGCAAACCTCCGTTTTCTCAGACCCTACTTTAAATCACTCAAAGTCTAAATCTTAAAAATGATTCTTTCCAACACTCTCTTACTGAGACACTCCATGTTTCTCTATGGTGTGTTTGTTCTCTTCACTGCAATGAAGAAACTCAGTTTGTTCAACTATAGATATGTTCCTGGTAATCTTTTGCTAAAGGGAATAAAGAAATGCAATGTCTGTAAAGAAATTAAAAACAATAATAAAACCAACTAAAGTTGCATGTATTGGCAACTTAACCATGTCAGTGATTAATATATTAAGTTATACTATATACTATATACTAGTATGCACTACTTTTTCTGATTATCTGCCTTAAAAAAACTTTTTTTGGAAGAACCAAAAATGTTCTAAGACTGTGAAGAGACACTCTACTGTGGTGTTATTGAGTGACTGACAGAAAAGCTTTATCTAATCTAGGTTCCAATAACTTCTTGCTAACAAAGGAAATCTAACCTTTTTAATATCCTGAGAACTAAATTGCTAACATTTATAGGTTCTTTCTCAGAGGAAAAAGTATGTTTTTCTCCAATGTGACATATTTTGAGGAAAAACACTGGTTTTAAAAAGCTTATATATATATGAAAATACTGAATTAGGCTCCAATTATCAACAATTGATTCTTGACAAAAGTATCATTTGCTCTAATAGTGAAATAAAGAATATTCTTTTTCTCTTTAATTAAAAATGATACTGGTAGAATATATTAAATTTACATAGCATTCTCAAAATTGGAATAATATCATTTCACTTTATTATATTATTATACTGTTCAATAACAATAAATTTATTCATGATGTGTCAGAATGTAGATTTTTTTAACCAATATTTGCTAAAGTATCATGACTCCTAAAGTCCAAGAAGGAAAAGCCATTTTAAAAATATTATTTTGATTCCAATAAAAAAATTACAAGACAAAAGTTTTTTAAGATGGCCTCATTACCATATTTAATAAATGAAAGTAAATATAGTGAACAGAGTAAATACAGAAAAATATTAAATTCTCCAAACTTGTCAAGACAATGACATAGAAAAGCTTTGCATCATCTAAATACCATAAGCCGCACATATACAATCAAATCTCAAGTTCAAAGGTCCTTAGAAATTCAATCGTTCAACACCATCTAGTACTTGAATTTCCTATGCAAGAAAGGTAGTATAATAGTTAACAAGTAAAAGGTCTTTGGGCCAGATTTTCTAGTTAAATATGTTTTTCCATCTACATTCCATATAACCCCAAACAAGTTAGATGATTTTTCTGTGCCTTAATTCCCTCATCTATAAAATGGGAGTGATGATAACAGTAGTACAGAACATACCTCATAGTGTTGATATGAAAATTAAATTAATTAATAAAAATAAAACATCTGTTATATAGTAACTGCTCATTAAATGATGGCGGTGGTAGTAGTAGTGATGATGGCTGTTACAATTTCCCTGGCAAGCAACTTTTTGCCTCTCCTTAAACACCTTCACTGTTTGAAGATTTGGCACTTCTCAAAGCAGTTGATTTTATCTTTGGAGGTTGTCGAACATTCTTATTTATAGGAATATGAATCCTATGCCTTCAAACCATGGAAACATTTACAACCACAGCACTTTCAAAACATAAACACAGCATTATAGTAGCCTTGTATCTTTTCTTTTTCTGGCAAAACATCCCCGTTTTCTTCCTCATAAGACATGGGTCAGCCATCCAGATCATTCTCCTCTGAGTATGTTCCAATTTGAATCTCTGGATCTCTTAAATAGGAGTGCCCTGAATTGAATGTGTTCAATATTGTCTAAATAAATAATTAAGGCACATGATCACTGAGGGGTAATAAAGATCATGGATAGGCAACCTCACAGATGAGAATACTTACAACTTTTTGGTAATGGAACAGTAAAAAGAGCTTTAAAGTGAGGCCATGTGATAGTGAATTCTCCAACACATGGAGCAACATTCTATCAAGGTTTAGCTATTAGATGATTCATGTGCCTTCCAAACCAGACAGCTACTTTCATCTGGCAATTTATTAGAGTTTAAACTACCATATGATATTCAACCTGAACAACACTATCAGGCTATGTTGAGTTGGCTAAGACAATTTTAACCCTGAAACCAACAAATTTCAAATTAGCAAGAAACTTGGTTATAGTTCAAATCTTTCATGTTTGAGATGAGGAAACTGAATCCAGAGATTGGAAATGACTTCCCTAATGTCACACAGCAAATTAGTGTCAGAGATTAAACACAGGCCTTCTGTGAAATAACAGTGAGATAACACCCTATCCTTTCCTACATAACCCCAGGGAAAATCTGATTTAAGAGGGAGGGAGGGACAGGGAAGAAGTAGTATGATTATGCAGATATTGGAGACTTATAATTTAAAAAGTTTTCCAGAGCAAGTTTCTATGCATGGAGAATCTCTAATGGTTCCATGGAGGTTTCCCTAAGAGGTAACTACTTTCTCAACTGTCTATTATATTATCTTCATGCTCTCCTCCTTTGCAGTTGTTTTCATTGCTTCCCCATTTCAGGGTGTAGTTATAAAAAATAACTGTATTTTTTTTTACATATAATCAGCAAAGCAGCTTGTATGATTCATAGAATCCAGATATCGGTCAGTTAGATTGTCACGAACCTATTTTGCATCATCCAAATGAGAAATAATGAAGAGAACTTTGGGGGTTATCCACCCCAGATATCATAATTAAGAATCTGAAGCCACCCGGCTGACATGGCTCAGTGGTTGAGTGTCAACCTATGACTCAGAAGATCATGGTTTGATTCCCATTCAGGGCACATGCCTCAGTTGCAGGCTCAATCCCCAATGTGGGGTGTGCAGGAGGCAGTCCATTCAATGATTCTCTCTCATCATTGATGTATCTCTCTCTCCCTTTCCTTTCCTCTCTTAAGTCAATAATAAAAATATATTATTTTTTTAAAGGAGTCAAAGTAAAACACACACACACACAAACACACACACACACACACACACACACACACACACGCAAACAAAAAATGCCTCCTTACCATCTTCCAAAAACAGAGAAAATAGCCTTGAAAATAAAAGAACCAAGGTACCAAAGACCTATTGCATGATGCAGGTGTTGGCAGGGAGAGGAGTGCATGTAATAGTAGTATGACACAAGTATCCATTGAAGTTTGTTTAATTTAGAAAAATCTGTTCTTAATTCAATATAAAAACTAGGGCCATTGTGGGGGAGAAGGGACCTACAGTCACTTCAAGGGTATGAGAGTAGTTTCAGGAAAAATAGAAAATAAGATATAAAACTCTTAGGAAAAAGGCAAGGTAGCTGGGATCCACAAGGAAAAGAGATACTAATTAGGCTCCTGGAAATAATATCGATGTGATAATTTACTCATGTTTAGGGTGTCTATTTTTAAATGATGAGGCTGGGGTCATAAAAATAGATCAGCTCATGCTCTTTATACCTCACAAATCTTAACATTAAAAAGTACCAGAGTCCAATGAAGGTCGGTCAAACCCATTTATCCCTTAATAGAGATTCTGCTCTATTACAGTGAAATCCTTTCATAGCCTAATTTTCCAAGGGAAGAGGGACTAGCGAACAGATTGCTCTGTGTGTCATACACTGAGCACTCAGTCACTCTGTGATCTCAACAATCTCTCATCTTCACTGGGATCTTGCCCAGAAAGGTTCCCAAGTTTGAGAATTTCACCCAAAAAGCCTTCAAATTTCCTTCTAATATATCAAATACATATAATGGCTTACCCAGAAACTCTTAGTGATTCAGAAATTTCTAAATAACATCTCTAGCTCTCTGATTTAAGTTTTTATAGATAGAACAAGTTCAAAGAATGTAACAAAGGCTATGTTGTTTATGAAACAACTATCCAGCTATCTATCTATCTATCTATCTATCTATCTATCTATCTACCTACCTATCTGTCTAACTATCTATATTTACATTTCCAGGGAAGGTGAAACTAGGCACAAAAATGTCACCAATTTACCACAAAGCAGCAAGTAGAAGTATAATTTTGTCATCAGGTGCCCCAGTGTATAGAAGCATTACTCTACCTGGAGGCAATACACAAACTTGGATTGATGGTTCAGTTAGAATCAGAGAGAACATGCTTTCTTTCTGGGAGGAGTGGGAGGTGTTAATTTTTATTTTTCTCTCTTAATTTTCAAATACCCAAAACTTATATTCAGATTGATTTCTGGCCCTTCTGTACTATTCTTCATAGATAAAAAAAAAAAAAAAAAAAAAAAAAAAAAAAAAAAAAAGTAGCCAAAAGAGAGCTAAACTCTAACCTTATTGTCAATTTCACAAAGCAAAATAAATAAACTATAATAAACTTTATATACAAACCATATCAGTGTGAGAAAAAGAAAGAGAGAAAAGCAGGTATATTTGGTAGAAGCATAGCAGGTATAAAATAAGTTAATACAATTGAAGGGCAAATGTTAACTCTAAATTCAACTGTAAAAGTTTTCTCAATTTCATGGATTACATTAGCTTAATCCTAACTAACCTAATGCTATCTAAAAAGCTACCAATTTACCACTGAGACTAACCAAAAAGTTTCTAAATAACAGTAAATGTAAAAAAAAAAAAATAAAGTTCTAATTCTTTGTGTTTCTAGGCAAATGAATCTCTCATATTATACCACCACAATCTACCAATGCTTGAATGAGGGAAATTTCTTCCCAGAAGTTTGATGAACTTGAAAATATTGAATTCTAGGTACTCTCAGTACACTGGCAGTGAGTATAAATCAGAATTAAATTATAATACAAACAAGCGTTTACAAATAACTTTCAATCATTTTATTAAATAATGCTTTCCATTTTCTAAAGTGTTAATAAAATATAAAGAAGATAAATAAAATGTATATCATTTCTAATTATTATCTGATTGTAAAATATTATTAGTAAAGGTGTGTAATTTATACTTTTGATTTCAGAATATAGTTTACAAAGGGATGTATCATTGAACTCAATTTTTATCACTTAGAAAAATAATGCCTAGAAGACATGGGAATATAGTAATACCAAAATAATATTTAAGAGGTTAATAATGTAAAAAAATAAATATGCCGTCACATTAAAAGATTAAGTAACAAAAGGAATAATAGCTTGAAGTTGTTCCTCTTTAAAAAAGGTTACATTTTTCTTGTTCCTCTTTAATAAGGAAAACTTATTACAGAGGACAACCAAACAGTGGGATAATTTGCATATCACGGTAATTAAGGCACATTCATTAGATGTGTTCAAGAAAGATTAGATGTGTTCAAGAAGAACAGAGTAGGGTCTTTCCTGCTTAATGCAGGTGTTTTGACTCAATATCAAAGAAAGCCCTTTCAAGCTCATCCCCGATTGAACAATGGGAGCAGGATTTGTTACCTTAAACTCACTTTTATGGAAAGCAACCCTCTCCAAATAAAGTAAGAAGGTAGATCAGCGAAATAAGCCAGTCGGAGAAAGATCTCATATGTGGGATATAATGAGCAATGTAATTTGATGAACAAGAATAGATCCAGAGACAATGGGGGGAGGGGGAAGATGGTTAGAAAGCAATAAAAGGATTTGTATGCATGCATATTAGCATAACCAATGGGGCAGTGAGGGCTTGCCCAGGGTGGGAATGGCTTGGAGGGGGGAGGGTGTCAATTGGGGGATCATATGTAAAACTTTAAACAATAAAAATTAAAAAGATGCAACTCTATTATATGACCTATATAAAGGTTGTACCCCCAAAATGTATACATGCTATAACAGCTGATAGCTCAATTTTAAAATGAAATGTATTTTATAAAGAAGGAGGAGGAGGAGGAAGTGGAGGAAGAAAAGGAGGAGGAGGAAGTGGAGGAAGAAAAGGAGAAGGAGGAGGAAGAGGAGGAGGAAGAGGAGGAGGACGAAGACTACAACAAGGATGACGACGATGATGAAGGGGAAGATCTGGAGGAGTTAAGTACAATCCTAGCTATCCCTTCCAAAGACATAAGCTGCCTATCCAGGCATCACCATCTTATTCATGCTGATCTAGAAAGACCTTAAGGTTCATATTTCATTCTAATCATGAAAAGTTTAAATTAGTCACATAAATTACTGCATGCTATATAATATATACATTATACTTTCTACAAAAAGTTACTTAGAAGAATTACAGAAATGTGCATATTTCATTTTTCCAGTATCATATTTCATTATAGTAATGTACCCAGATCGTCACTGGGCAAGAAAAAATTCTGCACAAGAAAGTGAACATTAATCAGAACCACCTATATACTAAAACGGGCTTGTGGAGTTCTGCTTTAATCAGACAATTATTGGTGTCTTGAGATCAGCTTTCATTGATTAACACTGATCAATTATGACAAGAAGCCTATTTAAAAAAACAAAACAATACTTCTACTATGTTTAAATGCCATTTGAAATCATCAAGACAATAAAAGCTAAGTGGAATAGGCTTGCTCAATCAAATTGTTCTATTAAGACTAGATCCTACCACATTTTCTATTAGTAATCAAGTCTTATTTTAAGTTATTATCAAAAATGATTTTCCCAAAGAGTCTGGAAATGTTATAGAGCCCAAACTATCCTTTGGTCATGAAGGAATATTTGCATATGGATAGTATATAGGAACAGTCAAACCACAGAAGCATTACTATAATGTACACTAGCAGCTTATTGGTGCAAGAAATGAAAACAAAATATTTATGAAGCATAAAAGTATCATAAAAATGAAGTAAATTAGAAGAATACTGGCTGAATCCCAGAAAAGATAATCCTGATGACCATGAAGGAATGTTGTAAATTGTCAGTGAATGTCAGTGATAAAGTTTGTTAAGAGATTCATGATACAGTCAGTACACTGCAAACTTTAGTTACTGGATCTTATACCAACTGAAAAAATTAAGTAAAAATAAACATGGCATATTCCATCTCCTTGAAAACATTCTGTGTACACAATTTTATTACACTGAAAAAAAGAAAAGATACCAGGATCTAATTTTCTTTGAAATGTCAAAATACAAAAGAAATGCAAAAAGTCTTTGCAGGGATATAGCAAAGTACTGGATTTTCTATTCTGGCAGGAGCTCAACATACAGCCCACATAATCACATGCTAATGACTGGAGTGTGTTCATCAGTATGCATACCTGATTCCTTCTTGCCCAAGGGGGGAAAAGCCAACTATACCAAAGCATGTTAATGCTTCAACATTCAACAAAAATTTTGATAATATGCTTGGTAAGAAAACTTTTCCAAAAAGTATATTAAGGAAGGTGTATTATATCATTAAGAAGAATGATAAAATAACTCAAGTTTTCATAAATATAGAGAGATTTTTTAAGTAGCATATTAGCATTCATTTTGTTTAATTTGGGAACATTTTTTAAAAATAAGTACTCTTTTATAGCAGAAATGAAACAGTGCCACTAACTGGGGGAGGGGTGGTAATAGAAAGGTAATCAATGTGTTAACACTAGAAAATATGAGTTATCTATTTTACAACCCATACCATACAATAAAATAAGGTTTGATTTTTTTGTTCAAATTGTAAATAAATTTGTCATTACATTTTGAGATATGTTTAAAAAGAGACAGTACTGTGTGCTAATATGGTTTCAAATTTATAGAAAATAGAAATTTCCCATATCACTTCCTGGAGACTATTGTTTCATGACTCCAGGAGTCAAGGATAGACATTTCCAGTTGTTACCAAAAGTTTAGGTTTGAATTTTACTAAACCTGAATAAATTCCCAAAATCCTAAAATGAAGTAGTAACAATTTCTCAAAAAGTCTAAAACCTTGATAGTTCATGGATTTTGCCCAGTGCTTCAGAGACCAGTCAGGTACCAAAAAGATGCATATGAACTTTGTCTTAGGTGTTAAATCTATAAACTACTTAGTATAAACTACTTAGGACCGAGTGAACTAGCTGATTTCACTATGCCTTCTAAAACACAGTCTCAATAAAAATAAAGAAAGACATTTCATTTGGGTGCTGCCTTATATCTTAAATGACTGAATCTTACCAAATTCTGGCAACAATTCAAGTTTTGTTTTTTTTTTAAATCTTTTGAAAGCAACAAAGTTAGAAATCTTCTAGAAGTCTGTCACAACATAAAACATGGCTGAGAAAGATTGAATCCTCACTTAAAATTCCTGGACTATGTTATCATGTAATGAAAACAGCTCCATTCCCAGAAATGGTTCAAAGTCCATACCAGACTTTTATGACTCCAGTGAACTACATAAAACTCTCCAAAGTTGATTGGCAACTTCATTGGACTGAAAGCAGGAAATACAGAGAAGGATAAATTGTTTGCAAGCAAGAAAGTATTGTTCCCAACAGTTATTTATTAAATGTCCCAACATGCCTATTATTGTTTTCTTTCAATTATAACAAAGGACATTATTATTATCTTTTATTTATAAATTTACTTGTGGAAATTTAACTAGTCTCCAAAATAAGGAGTTCTGATAATCTGGGGCTGTAAGACCAGCATGGTTATTTGCACTTAATTGGACTAGTAGTTAAAAGCCAGATGCAAATAATTCCATTTCGGCTTAAAACATATATCAATATAAGCAGGCCTGTAAGCACACACGTACACATGTGTAAGAACACCCTACTTACAATCTTGTCACTTTTTAAATCTTGAAGGAGATACTGTTGGTGCCTTACCCAGATCCCCAAGTCCTACCCTAGAAGTCACTTGCAAACAGTTCACTCTTAGGCAGAAGACTTCTGTCCTCACATGGGACTATGCTCTGTCCAGGAGCAAGCCTATCTTCCAACCTCACCCTGGTCTCAGCAACTTCATGTCCGGTTCACTATTGATTAAAGTTCTGCCCACATGCACATCACCTAAAATAGTCTTCTAGGTCTCTGTTGAATCTTCTTCAGAAGCTATGGAACCTCCTCAAAGAACTGTTCACTCTTCCACTGAGCATCAAACTCTCACCTGCACTACTGCAATCGTTTTCCTAAGAAGTGTCCGTGTTTCTGGTGTTGCCTCCTACAATCCATTCTCTACACAGCAGCCAATGTGATATTTTAAAAACATAAATTAAATCATATTAGTCTCACTTAAGACCTTCCAGTGGCTTCCTCTTGCACTGAAGTATTAAGTTCAAACACCTCACTGCAGAATATGATACCCCATAGTATCTGCCGTCTGCCTGCCTGCCTCCTTGATTTTCTCTCATACTGTTCTCTTCCTCACCCATTCCATTCCAGCTACTCTGTTGTATTCTGTATCTCAAACACACCACCAAGCAGCTCTTGCACTTACTCCAAATGTTTACATAGCTAGTTCCTTCTCTTTGTTCCCATCTCAACTCACATGTTACCTCTTCAAAAAGACCTTCCCTGGACTGTTAAAAGAGGTAATCTAGATCGCATTTTCTTATTTAATGTTTTTCATTGTACTTATTATTGTCTGAAATTGTCTCACTCTGTGGAACTTTGTCCCACTCCTAGAATCTAATTTCCATGATAGTAGAGAACTCATCTGTATAATTCACAAGGAAATCCCTGCCTCTGGAACTTAGTAGGTCTTACATTCTCAAGAAATCTTTAGCAGATAATCATTATAGCACAATATCATATGCCAGTCACTAAACACTACCAAAATATGTTCCTCCATGTTTGTTAACATTAAAAAGAATAATACACTATACATGTTTTCATAAAAAAAGTATGTGAATTTATTCTTGCCTAACGAATCAGTCCTAATGGAAACCAAAACATTTTAGGGGACAGTCAATATTCATCTACAAAAAAAAGGTGCTGGTACACTTACACAATAATGAAAAGAGTAGTAATTGTACATAGCAACCACGGACAGCGAAACCTCATTTACACTAACCTTTTAGCCTTCAAATGGATCATACCAATTAACACAGAACTCTAAATTTAAAATTAAACATTTTTGTATCCGTGATATAAGTAAATGTAATTAACAGTGGAATCTAAAACTTTTTTATTTCAAGTTGGTCTTTGAATGCCAATCACTAAAAGTTCTATTTTCCTTCTTTACTTATGCCATAAATTTTCTTTCTTTAAAACTGCATGGTCTCTCATATTTTACTATAATTCCACCTCAAAATAAATAATCAGAATTTTAACATTTAAAGATTTTGTTTCTGACCAGGAAGTGGGGATTAGCAGAACTTCTCTGCTTTGTCTTTGCTCTCCTCTACAGAAAAGCTCCTCTGTGGTCTTGATATTTCAATTTCAATGCCATCTGAACCCAGTAGATAAGAAATTTTTGAGTGCCTGTTTCTAACTGTTCTTGAGTGAGGACCATCAACAGAAACTAAATAGCAATGGAAACCTAATAGGTGCTAATAGGATTTTTGTTGATTTTTAGACTTTATTTTAAAGTCTCTATGATCAATAGAGAACTACAAGTTTCATTTAACTTCATAACAATCCTTTTGGACTTTACATTTACTTGAAAGTAGAATGGGGTAAAAAATATTGACTAAATTTTACTTTGGTCACAGTCCCTCCACACCAACACTCCAACACACCACACACACACACACACACACACACACACACACACAATGTAGGTTTGCAGGACTGCCCAGAAACCCAGAAATATAAATATATATTTATATTTATATTGCAGGACTGCCCAGAAACCCAGAAACCTAAAATCCTTCTATTGATTTTCTTTCCTATAAAAAAATTGTTTGATAATATAATACCTGCAATGTAAGTCATTACAAGTCTGATGTTACAGTTCTTACATAGAACACAGTATTGAATCTATTGAATGAAAAGGAAGCACAAAGGGGATTTCCAAATGCAGCTGCTATTTCCCATTTGTTAAATCCTTTTACTATACCATAGACGTACACAGCTGGGAAATACTATAGAGTGGGAATTAAAACCAAGTATTTTGGCTTCCAGAAATTCAGAATACACAAAAGGTTTGGTGGAAATCAGAGCTTGATATCAAAAGAGAGTGAAAGTTTGAAAACAAGGATGATTTCTTTTAGACTAACATGTAACATATTTGTAAATTTAAACTTTATTTTATACTACCATAAATTTCACTTAATATAATTTGCTAAGCACATTATTAATACCTACCCTGTTTCCCTGAAAATAAGACAGTGTCTTATATTAATTTTTCTCCCAAAGTTGTGCTAGGTCTTATTTTCAGGGGATGTCTTATCTTTCCATGCGCTAGGTCTTATTTTCAGAGGATATCTTATTTTCCGGGAAACACGGTGTTTTCTAACAAGATTTTAGATCATAAAAGTTTGGGAATAACTTGCTGAAGCAATTTGGCACTTGCCAAGATATACACAAAATTTAACTGAGAAAAATAAGCAAAGTGTTCTCTAAAAAAGTAAATTTGAACTGTATTATTTCTGCTTCAACCTATATATTCCAATTTAATTATTTTTATCTGTCCATAGCTATATTTGGCATAAAAGCAAAAAATATCTCTCTCTATCCCATTGGCCTAATCCCAGCAGCTATCATCTCTTACCTGGATTTCTTAAATAGCCTCCCAGCAGGTCTCCCTCCCATCCGTTCATACTACAGCTAGAATTATCTGCTTGAACTATTCTTAAACCCTTCAATGCCTTTCCATTGCACTTATAATCAAATCTCACTTCCAATGTTATCTACAAGGTCTTTTTCAATATAGCCCCTACCAATCTCTCCAACCAGATCTAATGCTATGTTGTATCCTTACTTATTACACTCCAGCTACAAAGACTATCTTGAATTTCCTGAAGCTCAGCTATATTTTTTTTCAGCTCAAATATTTCATACATGTTATTCGCTCTGCTATTTTTATTTTTTCTCGTATTCTTTGCCTGACTAGTTTCTCTTATCCTTAGGTCAGCAAGGACATTCCTATCTATCCATTCTAAATGAAGTTTATTTCATTAATTTAGCATTGTTATTTTCCTTCCTAACACATATCACATTTTTTAAAATTTATTGTTGACAGTATTACAGATGTCCTCCATTTTATTCCCATTTATCCCTTCCATCCAGCCACTGAGCCACCCCAGGCTTTCCCCACAGTATTGTATGTCCATGGTGTATGCATACGTGCATATATCACATATCACAACCTTAATTATATATTTACTAGAGGCCCAGTGCATGAAAATTCATGTACTGGAGGGGGTCCATCAGGATCCCTCAGCCCAGCCTGCCCCCTCTCACAGTCCAGGACCAGGTGATCAGGGGAAGGCAATGCACCCATCACACCTCTGCTGCTGCCACTGACGGCAGTGCAAGCCCCGGCCAGCCATGAGCCCCAGGCAGCTGCCATTCAAGGCTTGCCTGCGCCTCAAGTATTGGCTGGGCAGCTGCCATCCAAGGCTTACCTGTGCCTCAGGCATCAGCTGGGCAGCCGCGATCTGAGGCCTGCCTGCACCTCAGGCCGGCCCCAGGTGGTTGGGGGGCTGAGGGAGGGTCTGGCCACACCATGCACCTGTCAACCCTTCCCCCCCCCCCACCAGCTGAGCTGATAGGAATGGGGACTCCAGCAGGGCCGAGGGGACTGGGCACCACCATCTTGTGGCTATGGGTGCCACCATCTTTATAATGGTGTGAAGGTCAATTTGCATATTCCCTCTTTATTAAATAGATTTTTGTTTTCTCTCCTGGATATAAATTCCATGAAGGCATATTCATGTATATTTTGTCCACCAGCACCCAGTAGAATGCTGCACTCAGAGAAGGTGTTATATAAATATTTGTTGAATCAAAAATAAAACATAGCCCTAATATCTTGCCAAAAAGCTAGTGGCAGTGACTGGATATCTATTTCATCCATGCTATCTTGGAGGTATGAAATGAAGCACTCAAGTTCAAGCAGAAAAACAGACTTTTAGTCTTGCTTTATCATACCTTTTCTGTTCTCCCTATTCAAGGAAAATAAATCTTCCAGTGATTCTATCTAAGTATAAAATGATTATACCCTTATCTAAAGTTAGTCTAGAAAAAATCTTGTTTTTCTTCCAATCCCTACATCTCACCTCCAGAGCACTAGTGATGTCTACAAAATCATCTAAAAAGAAGTGTCTGCATCCATATATTATAAAATCAGATCGTTAAATTGTTCTGAGACATTAAGCATAGGGCAAGAATTTAAATATATGTTATTAGTAGTAAAGGCATTTTTAAATATTATCTTATTTTTAATTAAGGAATAAAACTTTTCTTAACTCTCCACTTAAAATACTTTTCATTAACTTAACCAAAAGTCAAAATATATAAAATAAATTTTAAAATTCTTAATCAAATAAAATATGTTAAGATTTTGGTCAGTTCTAGATTCTTAAAAAAATAAGTGTATTTGCTATAAGTTAGACAATTCATGTCACTTGCTATGGACTATGATGGAATTTAACATGAGAAATCTGGCTAACACACTACATGTATTTGATATTGTTGCTTCTACCTTTACAGAAAACTTCTACAGTCTGATGGAATGATACTGAGAAGCTATATCTTTTTGAAATTAATCTATAGGTATTTAAGTGAGAAAAATCTTAAATATAAATCAAAAATTGCTGTAAAATGATAAATACCTGCACTTACTCACTGAAGATGTGTTTTCCATATGATCTCATTCCCATAGACATATTTGCTTAATATATATTTTTTAATATTAATACACAGCCATACTTCATTTGATCATATCTATTTTGTGGTATTATCAACCTCATCACCTTAAACTCAGAGGTTCAGAAAATATGACAACCAAATTGTCCCCCAAATTAAATATTTTTTTTGCAAGGTGACCTAAAATGGATAAAAACTAAATCAAAAACCATTTTCCAATTTTCCCCAGTTAGAGTAATATTAATAATATATATGGTGGTTATTTTATGATCAATGTACTATGTACTATAATGATATGTATTTTGAGCTTTCTCTAAAATACCTGTTTGTAATGAGGCCATACTAATGGACACACTTAGCAACAGTGGCCAGATTTTAAAAGCTCACCATTCTTTGCTGAGACGACAGAATGTTGTCCCAGTCAGCATCTTGTTGAATGGTATTGACAAGTGTTGGTAGCTCCTCAGAGTGAGGTTTGTTGTGCATTATAGGGTGCAGAGGCAGATGGGAGGCCACATGTTGATCACTGCCCTCTTCCTTTTCCCTTGAGGTCAAATCTTGGGTCATCGCTTCCTCTCCATCAGCTGAACAGGCAAATGGAGAGGTGGCTTGCTTGGAAGACATTCTTCTGCAGAAGAAGGAAACAGCATGAATTCAAAAGGACTGTCCATGAAAACAAAAATCCCTTACATTTGAATATTCCGAAAAAAAGAAAAATTCTCTTACTTTAGAGATGTTTACCCTCTACTCTAAACCAGTAAAAAAGAACTCTCAGCTTATCTGTTCCACTTCTCTTTGATTTTAACTCACAAAATTCTTCCAGGTGATTGCATATTTTCTCTCTTACCAATCCAGAAATAAAGTGTTTATGGAATAAGTTTCCATAATATGTGTAGTATACGTATGTGTGTAAATTTCTCCCCAGTTATCCCAACTAGATTAGAAGCTTCTTGAGAATAATTTTGTTGATTTGCCTAGCAATGAAAAAAAAAAAAAAAAAAAAAGAATGAATGAACTGGCAAATGGAAGATGATTTGGAAGTACATATATCCAAATTTTGCTTATGCTTTATATTGGAACAAAAGAAGAAAATAAATTCAAGAAGGCAGGTTGTCTATGATGAAAGTCTAGGCAAATTTGGTCCTGATTTCTGAGTTTACACCTTGCTTTGAGTGCTAGGCCTAACACTGGTTAGTGTCAAATGGGACCCTTTTCTAAAGACCTTTAAGCTGTGTCAACTGCTGTAATTTAGCTTTTAAGTGACATATTGATTGAATGGCTGATACTGTTAAATTAGTCTCAAGGTAGTCTTATAACATTTGAATTGAGCTTATGAAATAACTATGTTACTATTTTATATTAGAAAGTATATACCAGATTCAAAGCATTTAGTATGATAATAGTAAAATGCCTACAATGCATAATATTTTAATACTCCACAAACAATTACTGAATATTCATCTATGTACCTATAAGAAAACTATATTCAGCACAAGGTCTCCATTCTGTTCTTTTGTATATAGCCAGAAAAATCATTATTACTAAACAGAATTCAAAACTCTTATAATATCACTTTATCAAGATGATTTTCGTAGCAAAATGTCTAGAAATAAAACCGCCAAAAGTTTTTAAAATAAAATAAAAGGTAATTGAGCATCTTTTATAAAATTTTATGTCATTTTTTGTTTATAGCATAATTAGTTCTAAAATTGCTGTGTAACGAAAGGAATAAAATCTCTACCTTAATTGCTTTTTAACATTAATTGATTTCATACCATTTTTTTAAAAATGCACAAATCAGTTAACATAGGAAACCACATGAGCATTTTTCAAATTAGCAAATCATTAACTTGCTAGTACTGTTTCTAGACAAATAAATACTGATTAAAGGGTCCAGAAATCTGAGATTAACAGTTAAATTTACAAATCTGTCACATGCTTTCATGAATATTGCAGTGAAGGAAATATCAAGTGCAAAGAAAAATAATTAAGTTAATTCCAATTTAAACAGTAGTTTTTATGTAGCAGCCCATGTTTCACATAGGATTTAACAGCTAATGCTAAATTTCTCACAATTAATGAGGGGGCTCATATTTAGTATCCTACAGTGAAAAAATTAAGATAAGATTAGCTAATCTAATTATGCAGGGTTCTAAATAAGAGTATTATAGGCTTTTGAAGTGCTTTGAAACATATTAAAATGCTGATACCTACTTATAATTACGATTCTACAAATATAAAAATTTCATCTATTAGACTTGATACTAGAAAATACAATGATGAAAGGAAGTACAGAAGAATGTCTATATTTTCTTTGAGAAGAATAAAATGCTATAAAGAGCACTATTATCAAAGAATCAGATAAGTATATTCTTGACCAATTTCTAAAAATACTAACAAAGGGACTTCTGTATATACACTTAGGAAAAATGATACTAAAGGATATTTCTTAGTCTACATGAATCACTCTTGAGCTTACTTCATTGGCCTCATAAATACTATCATAAACCCAGGCAAATTATAACTGTCCTGCAAGTTTATCAAGAGCCTGCCATAAACAACAAGAATGTTTTCATAGTTCAGATAATGACAGTACCAATAATGTAATCATTCACATTAAAAACAAAAGAATGAATTTACTGCTGCTTTTTAAAACAGCTCAATACAATTGAAAGTCATAATCCAAAACTCATAGGGACTTTAGCTTCCCAAAAAACATCCTCTTATTATAAAGTGTCTTGGCTGCTTCCAATAGCATTATCTGTGATTGTTGCTTTAGTATAAATTAATCATGACACAGAACACAAAACTCTCTTAAGAATAATTCCAACTGCAAAACTGCACCAATGAACAATAGTGCACAATCCTAATTAAACACAACCACGCAGCTGTAAAAATAGACTAAATCTGTCCAAAGCCATGAGTTGAGTTTCAAGGCTGGTTTGTTAGAGTGTTTTCTTAAGGAAGGCTGGGCCCTCGGTCTTAATCAGCCAATAAATTATTTCCTGCAATTACATTAAATAGAAAATTATCTTCAAATGAGGAGTGTTAATTGAAAATCAAAATTCAGAGGGAAGTTTGGAAATTACACGCTGAATACAATTAGTGAGGAAGGGCTTCACCTCTACTTCATCAACAGCCTTGTGGTGATTCCTCCAGTGACCATTCGGGAAAGTTACCTATTTATAACATCACACAATTTGTCTTTTATTTTGCACCTACAAATATGAATGTGCATCAAGGTTGCAAATAAAGAATAAGCTGCCAAAAAAATGCCAATATTAAATCTGACTGCTTAGCCTCAGTTCACACCATCATTAGGGGACAAGGAATGAGGAAGATAAGATAATAATGGTTAACAACCAAGGAAGGCATATTCAACTTGCCATCCCGGCCTTTAGCAAAGGAATTAACTTTTTTTTTTATTCCAAGAAGAATACTTTTCCATACTACATTTTACTTAAATTTCTTATATTTACTACAGTTCTCAAAGATGGTGTTAGCAGAGAAAAGGGTGATTTTGTTCTTTTAGCTGGTTATTGCTCCGCTCTGGGCATTTCCTTTTGACAAAATTGCTGGGCTTGTTTCAGATTTGTTTTTTATTTGGTTTTGCTGTAGTTTTTTGTTTGGAGTGGTGGTTTGTTGTATTTTTAAAAGGAAAGTGTGCACAAATTCATTTTAATGCAGTTTATTAAATAAGTCAGATTCACTGATTATTTGATTCAATTTACTGATTATTTTTTGCACAATTACTTTATTAAAGAGTCCTTCAATTTACTGATTACATATTTATTCATTTCATTTCTTTACTTTAACTTCCCCTTTTGAAATATTTTACTACACAGAATTCTAGAAGCTGCAAAGACTCTTGGTAATGCTTTTACTATAACCATTGCACTGTGGCTGCCCTTCTTTAGAAATTCATAAATCAAATATACATCTTTTTTAATGTTTTACATTGTCACATCAGATGCTTACTTTTATTTTTCATGCTCATATCATTAACTTTCCATTACAAAAAAATGTCATCACCCCCCCAGTGCATTAGAATGGTATCTTACTTTAGCTGCTGCCATATATAACTAATAGGCAAAAGAACAAAATTCTTGTAAAAATGGTCAATTTCCATGTGACTTTACTTTGCTTTATTTTTGCACTATAACTTAAAAATCATTCAAATGAATTGTTTTTTTAATTTGTATTAAAAAAAAAAAAATCTCCCTAGTTATACCCAGTGAAAACAGGGGGTTATAATGGAAGTGCTGACACAACCCTAACTAAAGCAGCGCAAATGTTGCTGCTATAATACACAAAATCAAGTTCTATTATTCTAAACGATCCTCGCTCATGGGATTTTTCTTTACTGTGCTCCCAGCCAAACTGCTGAAGCATGAAAAATTTAAATGCAATCAAATGTGCCCAATTCTACTTTACTAGAACAAGTGTCTACAGTGGTACAATCTTAAAAGGAGATGCAACAGATTTGTTTGGTGTTTTTTTTTAACTGTTTATTTATAATACAGTGCATTGGAGATAAAATAAAAGAGGAAATTACACTCACATGGTACCAGTGTATTGACTACACAGAGTACATTATAATCAGAGAGAAAAACTACATTGTCAACTTATCACATTGGTTAAACAAGATGGTTTTCTGGGGCATAGCTATTATCAAGTAAAACCTCCAAAGAGAATTACATATCTTTGGGACACATAAAACTAAATTCTCACCATGTGTTCCCAAGTTTGAAATGTCTCTGCCCATCAGATCAAGTGAATTCCCAGGATGCCAGGCCATTGGAAAGAACTTCAGGGCTTAGGACTTTTGGGAATGAGAATGTCAGAGATAGTCTCCTTGTAATTGATAATGTTTTCTAGGAAGTAGGAGTGTCTCTAGAAAGATGATAATTATTTTACTCTAAAACCCCAGTATCAAATCTGAATGTTTAGACCATTAAAACCTACTCAGACAGTAAATTTATATCTCTGAACAAGAAATCAAGATTAGCTTGTCTAAGACTTTATAAAATGGGGAGGACTAGATAGCTACACAGTAAATCCTCTATCTCAGAAAAGCATACTTTCTAGAACGTTAAGCCTTTCTGATTTTATGCTATTTTTTAAAAACATTCATTTGTATATGTTTAAAAGTTAGGATTATTTTAAAACAACTTTCTCATAGGGCATAGCCACTCAAAATTACTTTTTTTTTTTCTTTACTACTGCTTGAAAAGAATATGTCTCCAAACTATCATCTGGAACTTAACTATAGAAAGAAGCCTTGAATTTATTAGAACAATATTTTTAATTTGACTTTTTAAACTGTTCTCATTACTTCTAAGATTATTACCAAATGGTATTCACTTTGTAGGTGTGTTACATTTATTCAAAAAGAGCCCTGATTTGAATACAAAACAACATTTCAATAGCTGGTTTACATAAAGAAAATATTAAAAATTCAGACCAATGTTCACATTTAATTTTGCAACTTGGCCCCAGGCTACCGAGGTAGATTTCTTTCAGTCAGATAATTCACTGTTAATTTAATCCCACAATTGATCTGATACTGAGAAATAAACAACTAATTTTCCAAAAATATAACAGTGTCTCTTATTTCAAGGAGCATGAGTAACAGATATGTTCAGCTGCCAAAATACCCAGGAACCCCTGCTAAGGATGCTAGGCCACCCAACCTAGGGCAAAAAATGATTTAAAACTATCCTATACCTCTAATTCCCACATTTAAAGATGAGCAGGGGGCAGGCTGAGGGAGGAAGCCTGATTCCAGACTTAAAATGAAGACATCCTATTAACACTTTTCCTGCTTTATTTGGGTAAAGGCTATTCATGATTCCTTGTATTGTTTTATCTGGCACTATATCTTCTCCCCCCACTGTACCCTCTCTAACTTCCCACGGTTTCTGCCAGGTTTTTCTCTCTTCCACCTGTTTAATAAGAAACATTTAGTGGGAGAGAAACCAAGATGGTGGCCTAGGTAAGCACCTAAGCTGCCGCCTCACACAACAATTTCAAAATAACAACTAAAAGACAGAACGGACATCATCCAAAACCACAGAAAAGCTGGCTGAGTGGAAAAATCTACAACTAGAAAGAAGGAAAGAGGCTCACGGATCAGGGGAGCCGCAAAGCACTGAGGTAGGGAGATACTTGCAGAGAGGACAGCTGGCTGAGTGCCTGGCTGGTGAGAGGGGAAAGGAAACCCCCAGTTCCGACTGCACTGAATCCCAGCCCCATCCGAAACCCTGTGGACCCATTCGGGTGGAGTCTGGACTGTAGAGAAAGGCACCCGGAGACTCAGAGACTCGGGGGAACCAGGAGCCGCAGCAGGCAGGGTCTACAGTAGCGCCAAAGTGAGTGCACGCAGAGAGGTCTAACTGCGGAGGTTGCTACAGCCTCTCCACAATGGAATGAGTCAAAAGCTTCTGACAGCACTGGGATTAAAGATATTATACAGAGACACAACCCAATTCCAGGCGAGTCCCTGAGGCACCCATGCTCTTTCAGGGGGAATCTGGACCATCAAGCAGAAACCCAGGGGATCCATGGAAGGCAGAGGCCTGAGGCAGATGCACAAGGGCAGGGCTGATGGGGAAAAAAACTGTCGGCTCAGCCCTGAGACTCCATCCCATCCAAGCTGAGCACAGAGGCTTTTGCAATTTTGCAAGTCTGATCCTATAAGACTGTCTCTAATACAGAAGGTATACCGGTGTAGAAACAGCTGATACTCACATTCAATTGGCCTGGAGGTCAATTCCTCCCAGTGATACCAACAACAATCAAGACTCAACTACAACAAGGCTGTACACACAGTCCACAAAGGGGAGCACCAAGAGTATCTACCTTAGGTAACTGGGGAGGCTGACCCACCAGACCATATAGGACACCAAACACACAAAGCTACCCTACCCACTCAGGGAAGCATTGAAAATGCTGAGACAAGGAAAGAGGTCTCAAACAAAAGAAATGGAGGAGAACAAAAGACTGGATATAGAGTTAAAAACTACGGTTATAAGGTTTTTCAAGAATTTCCTAGAAAAGGCCGATAAATTTAACGAGACCCTCAAGGATATGAAAAAGGACCAACTAGAAATAAAACGTTCACTGACTGAAATAAAAAATATTACATAGAGACCCAAGAGCAGACTAGAGGAATGCAAGAACCAAGTCAAAGATTTGGAATACAAAGAGGCAAAGGACACTCTTCTGGAGAAGCAAGAAGAGAAGAGAATCCAGAAAGTTGAAGATAGGGTAAAGAGCCTCTGGGACAACTTCAAGTGTACCTACATCAGAATTATACGGGTGCCAGAAGAAAAGAGAGAGCAAGATACTGAAAACCTATTTGAAGAAATAATGACAGAAAACTTCCCCGACCTGGTGAAAGAAATAGACTTACTACAGAAAGCACACAGAACCCCAAACAAAAAGAATCCAAAGAGGACCAAGACACATCATAATTAAAATGCCAAGGGCAAAAGACAAAGAGAGACTCTTACAAGCAGCAAGAGAAAAACAGTTAGTTACCTACAAGGGAGTACAATTATCAGCTGATTTCTCAACAGAAACTATGCAGGCCAGATGGGAGTGGCAAGAAATATTCAAAATGATGAATAGCAAGAACCTATAACCAAGAATACTCTACCCAGCAAAGTTATCATGTAGAATTGAAGGGCAGATAAAGAGCTTTATAGATAAGAAAAAGCTAAAGGAGCCGAAACCGGTTTGGCTTAGTGGATAGAGCGTCGGCCTGTGGACTGAGGGGTCCCAGGTTTAATTCTGGTCAAGGGCATGTACATTGATTGCAGGCACATCCCCAGTGGGGGTTGTGCAGGAGGCAGCTGGTCGATGTTTCTCTCTCATCGATGTTTCTAGCTCTCTATCCCTCTCCCTTCTTCTCTGTAAAAAAATCAATAAAATATTTTTTTTTTAAAGAAAAGAAAAAGCTAAAGGAGTTCATCACCACCAAACCGGTATTATATTAAATGCTGGAAGGTATTCTTTAAGAAGAGGAAGAAGAAGAAAAAAGATAAAAATTATGATCAACAAATACATATATATATCAACAAGTGAATCTAAAAATCAAGTGAATTAAAAATTTGAAAAACAAAATTAACTGGTGAATATAATAGAATCAGGGGCAAAGAAAGGGAGTGGATTGATAATTATCAGGGAAAAAGGGGTGTGGGGGTGCAGGAAGAGACTGGACTAAAATCGCAAACCTATGGATAAGGACAATGGGGGAGAAGGTAAGGGCAGGGGGGGTGGGAACCAGGTGAAAGGGAGCTGGGGGGGAGGGGGGAAGAGAAATAATTGTAATAATCTGAGCAATAAAGATTTATTAAAATTTAAAAAAAGAAAAAAGAAACATTTAGTGAAAAAGAAGATAACTACTTTCAGAACTACCTTGGAGAGTTATAAGCCAGTCTTTTAAAGTTCGCAGTGGCTCTTTCAGAACATATATGGTAACATATGCAGACAATATCTGTGGGAGGAAAACACTGAGTTGAGATAGCTGTCAAAGCAGTTGAGATAAGGCAAATGAAATGTGCTTGAAGCCCTTGAAGTATGTCTAAGAAGGGTCTTAAATTAATGGAATTTGGCTTATCTAAGGCTTCTAATTTTTCCCACCAAAGCACCAAAATTGTCTCCAAAGGCCTTCTGAGGTTCTTACAAAACAGGGATTACCTGGAACAGATTCTTCTCAAGTCATCAAAGTTTGTGTTTCTAGAGTTTATATTTAGCTGACAATATTACTGTCACTTTATATAGCTTAAGACTGTTCTTTGGACTAGAGCTCATATGTCTTGGAATGCTTTGACTCATGAATTGTTTCTCCTGATAATGTTACATCACGTAATCACCTCTGTCTAATCGGTTGGTATCTGCTGGGAGAGGCAGGCAACCAGCCTACCCACTGGACTGCCTGCCGAACTGCCTATGGAAAACCTATAATTACTACATGTGTTCTTGAGTATCCATTTTCTTCCCAGGATCAAAACAAGTTGATTTCATGTAACCTCCATCTGTAATTTTTGCCTTATAGAGATAATATTAAATTTTTCTCACAGTTTATTTACTGATAACTTGTTGGGATCTTTGGTTTGGAAAGCCAGGCCCAAAATATATAAATAAAATCAGTCACAATAATAAGTGCAAAACCAAACAATAGCTACTATAAATATACACTAAATTGGAGGATTTTGTTCAAGCACAATGACTTTATAGCTCGACTGAAAGACCTTGCTCATTATGACTTGAGTGAAAGAAAGCTGTATAAGATAATAAGAGAATGTATTTATATACGTCCACTTTGAATTTCTTCTTCACACAAAATGAGAATCATAATTGCTAAAGTGAAAACCAAACATGCCTTTGCTCACTTGAAAGACACTAGTATGGAAGCCCAATTACAAGATATTTTATCCAATTATTAATAATAATTATAAACCACAGCAATAACTTCTCATAAAGGTAGGAAGTTATCCCTGTATACTTTTTCATTCTTACCTCTCTTTTTCACTTCTTAATACTGCCAGGAAAAAAAATTGAAACTGTCTAGAATGTTTCAAAAAAAAAAAAAAAAAAAAAGAATGCTCACACAAGGTGACAATGAGAAAAATTATATAAAGAAGCTAATCTCTGGAGTGCTCCTTTAGACCAATTCATAAAGAGTGAATTCAAATACCAATAAGAGCACAACTTTCCAGACAGAGTAGAAGGCATTATATCCAAAGCAATCCAGCAATTTCTCTCTCTTTTACATAATGACATGAGGTATAAATTTCAGGTTCCAGTCTAATAAGAGGAGGAAGAGGAAGGGGGAGGGGCAAAGAAAGAGGGTGAGGGAAGGAGAGTGGAAGTGAAGGGGGAGGGGTGAAGGGGAAGGGGAGGAGAGAAACAACTGTGGCTTTGCAGTTCATTTTCAGTTTGTCTACTTAATGAAAACCTCATTGTACAACCCTGAAAACCATTTCCAGCAGGCAAAGTATTTCTGATTCAGCAGAGGTTACACAAGCATCAAAGCAGTTAAATATAGG
Organism: Pipistrellus hanaki; assembly: GCF_964339955.1. Lineage (NCBI taxonomy): Eukaryota > Metazoa > Chordata > Mammalia > Chiroptera > Vespertilionidae > Pipistrellus > Pipistrellus hanaki. The sequence goes on from NC_140511.1 coordinate 53,331,588, forward strand.
TGCCAAGCCACAATGCCAGGAGCTCTTAGTACTGTGAGTTAGTGTTACCTGACAGCTTAGTGAATATAAAATTACTTGTTTCTCCAATTGAAGACAATCAAATTGTCACCTTCCATTGTAATAATGCACAACTAGTGATCAGCAAAGTGCAAACATAATTACCATGAAGAAAACAAAAAATCAAATCTAAATCCCTCTGCAGAGTAAACACATCTATCTGTGTTCCCCCCAAAAGGAGTGCATTTTAATGCTGAATGCTATGATTACGTTATTTAACAATAAGATTTATTAGTCTTACATTAAATTAAAATGAAAAATAACAAGAAAGACCAATTCATACAAAGTGAATACAAATACCAATAAGAGCACCACAACTTTCCAGACAAGAGTAGATGGCAAGCAAATTGTATCACTGCCATTTGAGCTGATAATGTTAAGTGTACATCAGCAGCACATCCATTAGAAAAGCCATGCTTTCAGAGATTTCTTTCTAGCCTAGAAACATTTCTGAAGGCTGAATACACAGGTTGGATCCAACCTCACTAGCTTTTGTCTTAATTTTTCCTGAAGAGAAAAAGGTTATGCTTTATTTTTGCCTTCTAACATAGCCTGTATTTTTTGAGGTTGAAAGTTTACCTCACAAAATCAATGTAGCATCTTTATCCAAGTTTACAAAAATAAGCAAGCATAGGATACATGTCCACAACTATTACTGAGATACTCCATATCTGAAATTCTCATCCAAATTTGGTGACTAGACTGGCTCACTATCAAAGTGATTTCAGTTAACCCAAAGCTGGGTTAGTATTAAAGCACTGAAAATTCCACATTCTTTTTCCTTAGCCTGAAGATTCTTAACTTATAAATATAAATGTTGGTCCAAACAAACAAAATTATCTAACTCAAAATTTTAAACACTCATATGTACATCTTTCTTCCAATGTGTCAAAAACTATCCTTCCCATTGTCAAAACACTCATAACATAGGGATTTTCTTCTTTCATTAATAATGCCTAATTTTTATCAGAAAAGTACACCTTACTTACAAGCTAATGCCTAATATTCCATTTTTACCTGATACCTCTGTTCTAAATAAATCATTTAAAATCCTCTAACCAAAAAATAAATCAGTTAAGGGACAGAGGGAAGAATTGCAACAGAGTAAAAGTAGAATGAATCAGGGTCCATCAACAAAATAAGATTTCCTTGAGCTTGAACCTTCATGTATAAATTCAGACATTTGCAGTCGGATAGATCATTCCTTAGAATGATGCTGTCATCCTTTACAAATCTGAAATGGCCAATCACTCTCACATTGGTCATTCTTCCAATTAGTTAGGGAAGAGTTATTTTTTAGGAGAAAAAGTTGGATGAAAACACTGGATTGACTTTGTGGTTAATTCAGAAGCAGAAAAAGGATGAGAGAAACGGGGGGGGGAAAGGGAAAGTCTGATCTCTATTTGGAAGTCTCATGGCGATTTGAGATAAATTTCACATGGTTTAAGAAAAAACTTTTTTTCTTGACCTTGCCAATTTTCAAGTAATATAACAAAGTTTTTTTCAAGGGATCCTAGTTATAAGCTTAACACGATAAAAACTTCCCAGTAAAGGGGTATAATCAGTGCTTTTTTTTTTTTTAACTTCAATGTTACTTACATGTTAATGCTACCAACCTAAACATTATTCTTTCTGTATATTCTTTCTACCAAACATCTCATTCCTTAACATCTAAATCATATGATTTTTACATCTATATCCCCAACACTGATCTCTCTCATTTCCTTGCAATACAACAGTCCTCAAATGACTGCTAGATATTTATACCAAGATGTACTTTGCTATATCATAGTCAACAAACTTAAAATTAGACGCATCATTATTTTCCACAACACCCTCCCTCATTCATTCACATTCAGAAGAGCATCATTCTTAGAATTATCCAAGTGTAAAACATGAACGCTATATCCGTCTCTTCTTTTTAATCTTTGATCCCCACTGCTAGCCTGTCACTGAGCTTCATCAACTCTTCCAGAATAATGTTTCTTAAGCTCATACTTTTTTCCATACTCATAATACCTTAGTACAGGACTTTTTACACCTCCTACCTAGACTCTTGCAACAGACTCTAACCTGGTTTATGTGATTTCAGTATCTCCCTTCTCCAAATCAAGCTTAAAAACACTTGCTTTATCAGATCAAGAAAAATCAGTAGCTCTTCCCTGATGACCAAAACATGTCCAGACTCCTGACTCTGGCATTCAAAGCACTCCTTCCAAATCCAACCAATCTTATCTGCTAGTAGTCCACACTTTAACCTTTTTTCTAACTAAACTGATATACTCAGACTTCATTTATTACTGCCTCCAGTCTTTTCCTTCCATACTTCCCTCACCTTGCTTTCATATCACTAGGAATCCAACTGAGACTATTTTAGGTAGCTATGATCCACCTTCTCCTAATCACATCCAATAAGTGCTCTGAAAATGTATTTTATACCACTTATTCAACAATTAATATATACTATCTTACATATATTTTTAAAATATATGACATCACTATCCTATATAATAAAAAGGTAATATGCAAATTGACCTAACAATGGAACAACTGGTCACTATGATGCATACTGACCACCAGGGGAAGATGCTCAATGGAGGAGCTGCCCCCTGGTGATCAGTGCACTTCCACAGAGTGAGCACTGCTCAGTCAGAAGCCGACTCTTGGCTGCCAACACAGTGGCAATAGCAGGAACCTCTCCCGCCTTTGAAGCAGCACTAAGGATGTCCAACTAACGGCTTAGGCCCACTCCCCATGGGCCTAAGCCGTTAGTTGGACATCCCTCGAGGGCTCCCAGGTTTCCAGAGGGATGTCTGACTGCCAGCTTAGGCCCAATCCCCCAGGGTCAATGTTCAACCACTGAACCATGCAAGTCAGGCGGCTGTAGTTTTTACACAGTAAATTTTATAACAAATATTTTTTGGATGTTAACTATTCATCTTTCCCTATCATGTTTTGTGTTTTTTTGTTTGTTTGTTTATTTGTTTGTTTTGGTTAGCCTAAATGATCAACATTTAATTATATATTATTTTACAGATAAGATAATGATGTCACTGCCCCTTTATTTCAAAGTCCAGAGAAGTATGAGATCCAATTTCTACCTCCTAGCTCTTACCAGAGAAGCCACAAAGAAGCATCAGGTACAACTGAAGCTGTTTCACTACAACAGTAAATGTGAAGACAGCCTTCAGGGAAAACAAGATGAAGTACCTGAGCAGTATATATTTAACATACCACCTGTCTAGAATTCATTTCAGAAAATGCAGAGTAACTTAGATATTCTCTTAAAATCTGACTACCATATAACATTACACACACCCTAACTTCTGGGGGAAAGTAATAGAAAAGGCTCATATACAAGGGCATGAATTTTTATAAATTATCTGTGAAAGAAAAAGAAAGGTTTCACCACCAACACAACATTTCACATTTTTTGGTATACACCAAGCAGTCCATTTTCACACACACACACACGAAAAAAACAAAAGTGCTACTATCTTGCATTTCTCCCTCACTACTTCCATCACTCCTTCCTTATCGCCTTTTGCCTTTTCACTTGCATTTGCTAGTCGTATATTATCATAAACAGCTCTACTAGAACATGAGAAATCAATTATTTCTACTAATTATTGCAGAGCTGAGTTACCATTATAAAAGACAAGTACGACTATTCTTTACCTAGTACCTTACATACACACCTACCAAGCCACCGAGCACCTAGCTTTCCTAAGCATTTTGTGGGAAAGAATCCTGCATCATTTCTCAAGTTCTGTCTTTTCCTCTAATGTAAGCACCACCTCACAAGTCCCCAAAAATTGAAAAATGTTTATAATTATCATGCCTGCCGAAACTGGTTTGGCTCAGTGGTAGAGCGTCGGTCTGTGGATTGAAAGGTCCCAGGTTCGATTCCGGTCAGGGGCATGTACATTGGTTACAGGCACATCCTCAGTAGGGGGTGTGCAGGAGGCAGCTGATTAATGATTCTATCTCATTGATGTTTCTAACTCTCTATCCCTCTCTCTTCCTCTCTATGAAAAATCAATAAAATATATATTTTTTAAATCTTTATAATTATCATGCCTAATTCATTGACTTTTTTTTACATTACTTCTAAAGTAAATCATTTATTGGCATCTAGGGTGCCTAGAACTGGAAAACTGCTACCAATCTTCACAGAATCTACTGCCAGAAGGAAAACTGTGGTGTAGTGAAAAGGTTTGGAGGAGGTATTTAAACCCAGGCTTTTCATTTATCAGATCTGTGAACCTGAGGAGTTACTTAACTCTCTGAGCCTCCATATCCCTATCTATAAAATTAGAGACAACACATACTCCTTGACGAGTTGCTAAGAAGGTTAAATTAACATACATATAAGTACTTAGTGGTTAGTAGGTATTAAATGAATGCTAACTTCTCTTAAAAACAAAACTTTACAGAAAAATTATTTCACTCAAAACACAAAAACTATTAAAGAAAGAGATTCTGAATTTTTACAAATCACATTAAATAAAAGGTCCATGAACTAGCAGTAACCCATGACCTAACACTGAGTGGACCAGTGAATAGGACCATGCCCACAGGGTAAAATATATAGGCTACTACTTCCCAAAAGGGATAGGTAATGAGAGGGAATTACTCTTTATAGAGAAGAGACCAAAGCATACAGCATCTGCTGCTCAATATTGTATTCCTAAGGATATCAGAGTCCTGGGCTCTGGGTACCAGACCTCCTGCAATTAACCTATTTCCTCTACTTTCAACCAAAGCAGTCCAAGAATTTAGAGACTATACCCATTTCCTCAGAATTAATGTTTAAACAGAAGCAGCATTCCGTATACTAGAATAGCTATCAGTGCTTGCATTAATCTGACTTTAATAAAAAATCTAAGCTACTATACCCTATGAAATTCACCAATACCTTTCCAAGCTTAACTATTCACTTTTCTTTTGGAGAAACAATTGCCATGAATAAGTAATGCCTGGCCTGAAATTGTAAATGCTGAGAAATATTTTTTTGTTTTACACCATTTTTCATTTCCAAATCAGGTCCAAAATCAAGTTCCTACTAGAATGCTACCTCAGAGCAGCCTCATGAGCTGAGGGAACAGCTCATCTTAAAGCTCTTCTCTCACCACAATTTACTTTAGAAAATCAACTTGAGGAATCATAGATATACTAACCTGACTGTTTGGTATTTTAGTGTATTTATTAACACAAAGTAGGTATTCGTAACTGTACCAAAGCTCACAAAGATGACAGATACTATTC